>NC_079457.1:38602895-38835395 GCF_903798145.1 Danio aesculapii
AACACTTGCTGACCAATAAACATCAGAAGAAAAAACTATCTATCTATCTATCTATCTATCTATCTATCTATCTATCTGTCTATCTGTCTGTCTGTCTGTCTGTCTGTCTGTCTGTCTGTCTGTCTGTCTGTCTGTCTGTCTGTCTATCTATCTATCTATCTATAAACGGTTTTTATCTATCTATCTATCTATCTATCTATCTATCTATCTATCTATCTATCTATCTATCTATCTATCTATCTATCTATCTATCTATCTATCTATCTATCTATCTGTCTGTCTGTCTGTCTGTCTGTCTGTCTGTCTGTCTGTCTGTCTGTCTATCTATCTATCTATCTATCTATCTATCTATCTATCTATAAACGGTTTTTATCTATCTATCTATCTATCTATCTATCTATCTATCTATCTATCTATCTATCTATCTATCTATCTATCTATCTATCTATCTATCTATCTATCTATCCATCATCCATCCATCCATCCATCCATCCATCCATCCATCCATCCATCCATCCATCTATCTATCTATCTATCTATCTATCTACATTGTAAAAAATGGCGGTGATTTCAACGGTAAAAAACTGTAAAAATGCTACAGTACAAATCCGTAACCTGGTTAACAGTATGTTTCCTTAATACATAAGGCGAATAACCGTAAATTGACTTTCCCAGAATTCCCTGTATGGCACGTCGCTTTTTATGCTTTTTGTTGACATTACAATGGATCTTTTTAGCTGTTTCCCCATCAGTTATGTACATTAGAGATTTCTGTTACAGTACATCTAATGTTGATAAACAATGTTTATTTCATGACTTTAATTTTATGCGTGTTACCATACTAGTGTTTAGTAGCTGTGTGAATGACACTGAGCATGTACATCTTCTATAAACTGATACGCTCATCTGCTTGTGAGATAAGCTGTTTGTGATGAGCATTGGTTCATAATGTAACTTTCTCATCACCACCTGCATATGGCTGTGCTAACGTGCCATCTATTGAACTGTTTGATTGAACGGTTTTAATCTTCTTAAATCTTCTCAAACTTAGGAATTCTTAAAATTCTGTGTGTCCTTATTAGGCATGGGCCGGTTTAAGTTTCTGACGGTGTGATAACCTTGGATACAAATATCATGGTTTCACGGTGATACAGTATTGCGATAACTGCTCTAAAATAAGTTCTTTTTAAATGTCTGAGTTAAAAACAACAACCCTTTTAACAAAATATATATTTAATTTGAGGAAACATTTATAATATTTTAGAACAGTAAAGATGTCAGGCTAAATAGTTAAAATATATCATTGACTTCTGTTATCTTTCATTAGTTTCTAAATAACTCTTTAAAAAAATTACTTATAACTTAGGAATGATATTCCAGAAAATTTTAGCGATTTAAACACCTTGACTTTTCAAAACCACGATAAACCTTAAAACCAGTTTTCAGTCATTGTCCCAAGCCTAGTCCTTATTATTCAAAGCATTAAAAAATACAGAAATAGTATTATTTAGAAGATATATTATTGTATATTTTGTTTACAATGCTGAAGAAATTTGGATCATATGCATATAGTACCTTTTAGATTTTAAAAGTTAACATGAACTGTTGTTGTACAACCAATGAACTCAACTGCACATCTTAGTGTGTACTGTGATTAGATTTCAGTGTCGTAAACCACTGATACCGCTATTTGGGTTGATTTAAAACGCTCTCTATGCATACTGGCAGTTTAATTTTATAAATGAAACACAGTCTCAACCTAGACGGAGTGCCAAAATGTAAAAATGTTGTGTTTTCAAAGAAGAATCTATTAGTTTGGGCAAGGCCTTGACATTAATGCAAACAGTCTGGATTTTATTGTTCCTTTTCATATGAAATGATTCCACCCCAGGGTTATGAAAAATATCTGCTTGTGGTGGCATGCTTTGCAAAAAGGACATTACAATTCTACTTAATATTTTGTGTCAATAAAAAGTTGTTTAAAAAAATATATGTTTTCTCAGATAAAGGGGACTTAGATAAAGTAAGATAAAGGGAGATTGTTTTCATAACATTGGTTCATGTTTGTATTACAGGAGTTCAGAAATCAAATCATTGATGAATGCCACTAAAAGATTCATGCTTCAGCATTTCTTAAAATATTATACCTCTGGGAATAAACTAAACCCTAACCAATAGTATTAAAGAAAAAAAAATGGCAAAGATAAAAATACATTTGCTGATGTGTATCACGCACATTTGCTGATGTGTATTAAACGTGTGTGATTAATTTAAATATTTAATGCGTTAAAAAATGTAATGCAATTGATGCAGTTTTTTTATGTTGTGGCCGATGTGTGTTTAACGTGCAAAGAAATATGGATAAGACCAAGCAAGGACTTTTAGAAGGAAAGTTTCAGTATAAAACAATTAATGTTACATCACCAGGCTGTCCCGTGTTTCCTCCAGAGTTTCATGCAATTTCGGGTGTAACTTTAATTGCAGTTCAGCAGTACACTTTCATTCAGCATATTTTCATTCAGGATGAAAATATGAAGTAAGGAGTGCTGGAAGAGTGCTGTTTTAACGGAATTTGATACCGCATGGCGAATGGAAAGAAAAACCTCCACATTTCGTGACTCGGTGGTCCTTTAAGGCAATCAAAAATCACTGTTTACATTGTAGACTCTTAATCAGTATTATCTTAATCATAAAAGCAGAATATTGGTGTCCATGTAAATGTACTCAGTGAAAGCGCCAGATGACGTCACAAGCTGTCAAAGAGCCATTTCTCTGACTTTAAATTGCTTCCATGCACCCTCAAATGTTTCATTAAGTTTGACGTGTTTCCCCAATACATGCAACTTTTGTAAAGCATCTGCTTCAGGTTGCTGTGTCAGAATCCTTGCTTGTAAAATACATATATATATATATATATATATATATATATATATATATATATATATATATATATATATATATATATATAGTCTTTGAGGTGTCCGTATCCCTCAAAGCTGTTTAGAATTAAATGTTTAGAGATGGTGTGACCAAAGTCCCTGTAAGAAGTCTATAGTCTTTGGCACCTGCCTTTGATGTACACCTTGGCCACATTGTCCCCCAATAATGTCAATGGACTGGACTGTCTTAGCAACTTGCTAATTGTTAAGGAGGACTAAGCAAAATTGTTTCTACTTTATAATTAATGTTCTCAACTCGCAATACAACTTTACAATGAGTACAATTGTTTGTATTCAATACTTTATTATTTTTATAATTTTCCCTCTTACATATTTGCAATGACTGTATTTTTATTTTTTATTTTTGTAGTCTACTTAGAATCCAACATGGAAATAGTTTTTGCTTGTTATTGGCACTGATTGTTTTGAAAGTCAAATGGCACTTACATCCCTGTGATTTTATTTCTGTAATAAATATGGCGTTTTGTGATAATCATGATTTATAAAAAAAGTGTGATTAATAGTAATATATATATATAAATGCCTAATGTTACATTTATAAGTAATAATATAATAGTTGTTCACTTAAAAAATATTTGTCTAATATGGTAGGGTTGTAGGCAAAACTATAATCATTTGAGTTCTGAATCAGCCAAACAGACTCACACAAATAGACACACCTGTTTACTGTAGTAAAAAACACTTTCTATAATCAAGTAAATTTTTTACATTATATATATATATATATATATATATATATATATATATATATTTTTTTTTTTTATACAAGACAGCACTTCTATCTCTGTCAGTGACTAAAATGAGTACATTCACTAAGTGGTTCCGTCACTGTGTTTAATCCTTGTGCATGACTGTATAGTTATTGCCACATGCATTTTAATGTGTTTTATATTGGTAAAAATAGCTAATCATTCGTTGAGAGTTTTTTGCTGGAGGAAACAGCTGGGATTATGAGGTGAGCACTGAGAAAACAGAAGACGGCGAACCTGATTGCTCCTTCATGACATCGGGTTACAAGTGATACAAGTATATCTACAGCAAAGAACTGCAAATATGCAGATATTATAACAATTTATGGATAAACACACGCCTTGTTCTCTCGCTCTGCAGAGCAGTGGTTTGCTATAATAACCTATATTTAACCAGGTAAGTCAATTGAGAACCAGTTCTCATTTACAATGAAGACCTGGCCAAGAGGCAACATGAAAAGCAGATGCAGTACAAAGCAGTAGGCACACAATACAATAACAATTTCACTAATGCAGATAATAACATATAAAACCAATGAAAAACTAAAAACAAGCACAGTGATGTTGAACTATTGACTGAATGGAATTTTTAAAAGATGATAGTGGAATGAAAGTGCTGAGCTTTAGGGTCTGCTGCAGATGATTTGCTGATCAAATGAAAAACGAAAGACGGGGAAAAGCCGAATTCTGCCGCTGTTTTCACATCAAATTAAAAGGAGACCGAGGCCATAATTTAGTGTCCAGTTTATGAGCTAATCATAAAAGTTTTAGGGGCCTGAGTTGAAATATAGGGGGGCTACAGCCCCGCTAAAATAGGCCTAGTAACGCCCATGGTGCTGGTGCCTATTTTTGCCACTGCTCAAGCTTAATTAAAGTGACATTGCATTGATAATGACCAAAAATGCATGGTTTGACAGTAAATAGTAGCCATTTTACCCAATAAATGCATAGATGAGATCCACTGATTTATATACACTGTTTCTGCTCTACATAGCTACACGCTGCACACGCACTGCTTCAGCTCTACTTGTGCATGTGGTGTGAATGCGTCTCCAGTATAGGAGACGCTGTTGCAGAAGGTCGAGCATTGCTGCGCATGACACGCATTGCAAATTGTGTAACTTTGTAGACCCACACGTTGCTTAGGCCGACTTTTCTAAAATATTCGTATAATATTTCTAATTATGGCACCACTTTCCACCCAATTAGGCTAATTAGGTAATTACTTATTATGACTTACTATGACTTATATTAAAACAAACAAACAAAAAAAACAAATGCTTGATCCCGGCCTAGCCCAGCTTGAAGATGGCCAGGAAATGTCGAAAGTGGCAGGAAATGTCAGCCCGACCCAGTCCAAGTTTGGACTTTGGCTCGGGCAGAGAATCTAAACATTAACCCTCATCCCATACCCTGCTCTGAAATCATTAATTATGTGAAAAAGAATAAAAGTTGTTGGTATTTCATTGCCTTTAGTTCATTTAATTTCAGCTGCAAATGTAATGTAATGTTTTCAGAGTTTGCCAGAAATGCTAGCAGAACGTGCTTTTCCATTGAGTCTGAACAGCGTGATTCTGTTTCACATCAGTGTATAGACTTGAACCCTTCTGTCCTGCATGTGTGACTCTAGAGCTATATTGAAAGACTCTTTCAAGCCACACAAAGTTTCGATTGTCTTAAACAACACATTTGCCAGGCTGAAGTAAAGCCTTGGCTGAACCCCCACCCACCCAAACACACACATGATGCACTCAAGCACAGAGCAGCTGTTGTGATGTGTGTGCTGCAGGTGTGTGAGGCAGTGAAGTGTATCCGGTGGGCCATTAAGGGAGTTGATGGGGATATTCTCACCGAGCTGAAGGCATTACACCACAGCCGGCGCTCGTGATCGGCATTTTATAGCAGAAAAAAACCCTCTTGCCCTTCTCAACTACACACCTCAAAGTGACATTTTGCCTTATTAGAGCTTGTCATTAAGGGCAGGTTAGAGAATGGGAATTGTCTTTTGTCTCCTTTCTCTTGCCGTCCTTCTCTTCACTTGTCAGTCCCTCCATCTCATCTCTTTTCCTAAAGATCCCACTGCTGTCTGTCTGTCTGTCTTGAAGACGCTGACCCAGTTCCTCACAGCAGATGCTGGAAAAATACTCACAATGGAGTGACAGATACAGTGTGTGTGTGTGTGTGGGAGTGTGTGAGTGTTTGTGTAAGAAGAGAGTGTTCACAGGTTTCTTAAACACAGCAGCTGAATATAGATTACTCTGAGTGCTGTTTGTACAGTATGTGAAGGCCTTTGTGTTCCCATCTGCTTGTCAGAGGCAGTTAAAGAGAGTTTTCGCCAGCAGATGTGTGTCTGTGATTGTGTGTGTGTGTGTGTGTGTGTGTGTGTGTGTGTGTGTGTGTGTGTGTGCGTGTGTTCATGCGTGTGTGTGTGAGAGAGAGAGAAAGAGAGAGAAAGAGCAGATTTTATGGAGTGTATATATGTTCTGGATTGATATTTCAATTTTAGTTGAGAACTACTAATCGTGTGTTTGCAGTATTTATTAAAAGTATAGTTCATCCCCAAAAATCCTGCCATCATCATTTACTGACCCTTCACTTGTTCCAAAACCAAAACGTAGTCCCTGCGAATTATGTAGCCGGAGGTACTTATGGCTGCATTTCATTTTTTAAGCGAACGCTGAGGGGCGGTATGACGCCGTTCCTTTTAGCGCTTACCGGCTGACCGCTTACCTTCGTGTGGAGGGCTTTCCCGCCGCAACCAGTTTGTACAGTTAGCTCGTCCGGTACATCGGCAGACTTGAGACGCAGAGAGAAGCTGACCATGATGACGACGACTGGGTTCGAGTCCGGGGAAGAACGGTTCCAGAAATCAGGTAAGACTAAAACAGAATCCAAGAAATAAAGTGAAGAAGTTCATAACAGGGCAAGAATGTGGTAAAATCTGAAAACGTGGTAAAAAAAATCAGACGAGGGCTTTTCTTTTTTGGACGGCTTTTGTAAATTGTTGGTTGGGTTTAGGGAAGTAAGCGGGCCGGTGGGTCAATCGGTAAAATTGGTTGGGTTCAGGGAAGGAGGAGGGTGGGTCGCCGAGTCAATCGTTCAGCCAGTCGGACAGACAGACGTTCGTACGACAGCGGCCTCTGGTGGGTTTACGCAAGAACAGCACAGGCGCGAACGGCACTCGCGAGAGACATTTGAGAAGCGAAAAAGCGCACACAGCCGCCTCTCGCGGATTCGCGAAAATCAAAAACTGCAAAAATACATACCTCCCGGGACTTATTTCGTGGTCTCCAGAAACATCCGCGGGACTACGTTTTCAGAATGAGCCTGGGTTGTCCAAAACAGTATGAGTTTCTTTATTTTGCTGCAAAACAAGTTATTCGGAAGAAAGCTGTAAATCTGTAACCATTTACTTCCACAGTATTTATTTGTCCTACTATGGATGTCAATGGTTACAGGTTTCCAATATTTTATTGTGATTTGTTTTGTGTGTTCAACAGATTAAAATAAACTCATAAAGGTCTAAAACCACCTGGGGGGATCTGTAGATGCTATTCATTTAAGCTGTGATTTATGGAATTAATGCATTTTTATTTTTATTTCATGACAAATATTTTGTGTGGCTTATTTAAAAAATGTGTGACCAATTAATTTTGTTAGGTAAAATAAGAAAAAAATGTTTGTATATTGTAGCTTGCACATATAGTAAAAATGCTGATAAATATTTGTAAAAATATTTAGCAAATTTTGAGAATAGACTTCCTAATGTAACAATTTGTCTTTGTGTGTGTGTATATATATATATACAGTGCATCCAGAAAGTATTCATAGCACTTTTTCCACATTTTTTTATGTTACAGCTTTATTCCAAAATGGATTAAATTCATTCATTTCCTCAAAATTCTACACACAATACTCATAATGACTGATGACTGATGATTTTTTGAAATTGTTGCAAATTTATTACAAATAAAAAACTGAAAAATCACATGTACATAAGTATTCACAGCCTTTGCTCAATACTTTGTTGATGCACCCTTGGTAGCAATTACAGCCTCAAGTCTTTTTAAATATGATGCGACGGTGTAGAGCCATTTTCAGATCTCTCAAGAGATGTTTAATAGGATTTAGGTCTGGGCTCTGGCTGGGCCGATTAAGGACACTTACCGAGTTGTTGTGAAGCCACTCCATTGATATTTTGGCTGTGTGCTTTGGGTCATTGTCCTGCTGGAAGATAAACCATTGCACCCGGTTCAAGAGCACTCTGAAGCAGGTTTTCATTCAGGATGTCTATGTACATTGCTGCATTCATCTTTCCCTCTATCCTGGCTAGTCTTCCAGTTCCTGCTTGCTGAAAAATATCCTCACACCATGATGCTGCCACCACCATGCTTCACTGTAGGGATGGTATTAGCCTGGTGATGAGCAGTGCCTGGCATTCACGCCAAAGAGTTCAATTTTAGTCTCATCAGAGAATTTTGTTTCTGATGGTCTGAGAGTCCTTTAGATGCCTTTTGGCAAATGCCAGGTGGGGAGTGGCTTCTGTTTGGCCACTCTACCATACAGGCCTGCAGGGCCGTGCACAGGGGGATGGCCCTGTGGCTAGAGCCACTGACCCTTTGCCCTCATTGGCTGAGGTGCCCCTCTTGCTCAATCGCCACCAGACAATTTGCACAGGCTCACCAAAATTAGACAATAGAACATTGGAAAAACGTCTCGATTTCTGCTGCAACATTCAGATGGTATGGTCAGAATTTGGCATCGACAACATGAAAGCATGGACCCATCCTGCCTTGTATCAACAGTTCAGGCTGGTGGTGGTGGTGTATTGGTGTGGGGGATATTTTCTTGGCACACTTTAGTACCACTTTAGTATTAGTACCAATTTTGCATCGTGCCAATGCCAGCCTACCTGAGTATTGTTGCTGACCATGTCCATCCTTTTATGACCACAGTGTACCCATCTTCTGATGGCTACATCCTGCAGGATAACGCACCATGTCATAAAGCGAGAATCATCTCAGACTGGTTTCTTGAACATGACAATGAGTTCACTGCACACAAATGGCCTCCACAGTCACCAGTTCTCAATCCAATAGAGCACCTTTGGGATGTGGTGGATCGGGAGATTCACATCATGGATGTGCAGCCGACAAATCATGCAGCGACTGCGTGATGCTATCATGTCAATATGGAAATCTCTGAGAAATATTTCCAGTACTTTGTTGAATCTACTGTATGCCAATAAGAATTAAGGCAGTTCTGAAGGCAAAAGGGGGTCCAACCGTGTATTAGTAAGGTATACCTAATAGTGGCCAGTGAGTGTATATATAGTATAGTTCAAGTAAATGTAAATAAAAGCTGAAAAATATTTACTTTTTTTCCACAATTATGACTCTTATACATTATCTTATTATCTTTTGGGAAAAGCCTGTGTCATTTCCAGTCAAAAAAAAAAAAAAAAAAAAAAAAAACCTTGCTGGTTCAATAAAAGTATCTTATATACTTATATAAAAGTATATATATATATATATATATATATATATATATATATATATATATATATATATATATATATATATATATATATATATATATATATATATATATATATATATATATATATATATATATATATATATATATATCACATGTTTTCATATTGGGGCGTCACATGGTGCAGTGGGTAGCACAATTGCCTCACAGCAAGAAGGTCGCTGGTTTGAGCCTCAGCTGGGTCAGTTGGCATTTCTGTGTAGAGTTTTCATGTTCTCCCCGTGTTGGCGTGGGTTTCCTCCAGGTGCTCCGGTTTCCCTCACAAGTCCAAAGACATGCGGTACAGATGAATTGGGCAGGCTAAATTGTCCAGTGTGAATGATGTGTATGGATGTTTTCCAGTGATGGGTTGCAGCTGGAAGAGCATTCGCTGCGTAAAACATATGCTGAATAAGTTGGCGGTTCATTCCTCGGTGGCGACCCTAGATTAATAATGGGACTAAGCTGAAAAGAAAATTAATGAATGAATGTTTTTACGTTTTCAGACATGAATATCTATCATTAACCCAGATGGTTTATGGCTGTATTTTGACAGGTCATCAGATCTTCCAGGATGTGTTTTGTTTTATGAGCTCTCGGGACCTGAGGTCAACTCACTGAATGCACTGAAACTTTATGATGCATTTTATTTAAAAGGCAACTCATGCATGTTTGTGTTTAAGAGGCGACAGCTTATTTACTGCCTCAGTCCATCAATCAAACAACAGCCTGTCGCTGGCAGGAAATTACTTTTTTATTTAAAACAAATATTTTTGATGAAAATGAGAATTTTAATGAACTCTCTGTTGATTGTCCTTGACTGACGAATAGATTATGCTTTAGGGTTGAATTACTGTTTTGCTGATTTACCTGTTTGCTGCGCTGGTGTCTGTTTCCCCTGTGGAATTACACCTGTCCATCATACTACTGTGATCTGATTGGCCGTGACAGTTCTGGGCAGCGTCTCTGTTTTGAACATCTGGATTGGTTGTGACCGCAGGTTAATTGTATTTGTCTAGTGGTCTACACACATACACTCACAAACACATTTATGCACAGTCTGAGAGACCTTCTTGGGATTTTTAATGTAAAGAGAGTTGGTAAGCTGTGTCTGTGGAAGCTTATTTACACTACAGAATGAAAATGTTAATAAAATGTTAACAAAAATATATTTAACAATTAATCGCATCCAAAATAAAAGTTTATTTTGACATAATATGTGTGTTTGTGTGTGTATTATACAGTATATATTTAATATGTATATGTGATACACATAACTATATAGAAACCAAACTATACAAAACTATTTTGTTACATAGATATTTAAATGTACAGTTGAAGTCAGTATTATTAGCCCCACTTTAATTATTTTTTCTTTTTTAAATATTTCCCAAATGATGTTTAACAGAGCAAGGACATTTTCACAGTATGTCAGATAATATTTTTTCTTCTTATCTGTTTTATTTCGGCTAGAATAAAAGCAGTTTTGAATTTTTTAAAAACCATTTTGAGGTCAATATTGTTATCCCCTTTAAGCTATAATTTATTTCAATAGTCTACAGAACAAACCATCATTATCCAATAATTTGCCTAATTACCCTAACCTGCCTACTTAACCTAAGCCTTTTAATGTCCATTTAAGCTGTATAGAAGTGTCTTGAAAAATATCTAGTAAAATATTATTTACTGTCATCATAGCAAAGATAAAATAAATCAGCTATTATAAATGAGTTATTAAAACTATTATGTTTAGAAATGTGTAGAAAGAATCTTCTCTCCGTTAAACAGAAATTGGGGAACAAAATAAACAGGGAGGCTAATAATTCAGGGGGGCTTTCTGATTTCAACTGTATATATAGTTTGTATCATATACAACTTTTATTTAGATCTTGTATGTAAATATCTTTTTTTTTTAATATATGTGTTTATACATAATAAATATGAACAGTACAAACACTTCAATTACATCAAACACTTTTATTTTGGATGTGATTATTCATGATTATTTTTTGCCCAGCACTAAAAATAACTTTTCACAACTTCCTTCTTCTTCTAAGAATTATTAGTTCAATGTCACAATTTTTAATTTATATTCCAGAATTCAGACTTTTCATCTCACAATTCTGAATTTTGTCTTTAAGAATTTAGAGTAGCTAACCTTTTAAAATTTCCAAGCATTGACCTGGGTATGGTATGCTGGCTGGTTAATTTTTTAACAGTGAGGCCTCAGAGAACCCGAGTTAACAACACACTGTCTAATTTAATTTATTGCTCAACGGGTTCTCCACAGGGATGTGTTTTATCACCACTATTGTTTGTACTTAATTTACACTACTTTAAGAATTTAGAGTTTACATTTGCAGCTCTGGCTTTTGACCTAGAATTGTATGTTTATATCCGCATAAGTTTACATTTCAGATATTTTTACATGTGTGACATTTTTACTAACAATTCTGATTTTATATCTTACACTTCTTACTTTTCTTTGCAGGATTAAATTAAACTTTATATAACTGAAACTTGATTAACTTAATAAAATAATTTAAAGAAACATAAAAATAGGGCGACAAAGTGCCTCAGTGGTTAGCACTGTTGCCTCACAGCAAGAAGGTTGCTGGTTTGAGTCCCGGCTGGGCCAGTTGGCGTTTCTGTGTGGAGTTTGCATGTTCTCCCCGTGTTCGTGTGGGTTTCCTTCGGGTGCTCTGGTTTCCCCCACAGTCCGAAGACGTGCGCTATAGATGAATTGAATAAACTAAATTGGCTGTAGTGTATGAGTGTGAATGCAAGAGCTCATGGATGTTTCCCAGTTCTGGGAAGGGTAACCGCTGTGTAAAATATATTTCAGCAGTTCATTCTGCTGTGATGACCCCTGATAAATAAATGGATTAAGCCGAATGAATGAATGAATGAACATAAAAATATTTGTTGCCTTGACTTCTTCTCATAACATCTTTACAGTATAGATAGATAGATGGATAGATAGATAGATAGATAGATAGATAGATAGATAGATAGATAGATAGATAGATAGATAGATAGATAGATAGATAGATAGATAGATAGAAAGAAATCTGTCATTTATGAACTACAAGATCCCGTCATGCACCACACACACACACACACACAACCAGTTCCTGATCCTGACTGATTACATTCACACAGCCATTGTCAAAGACTGATTACATGAATTATTTATAGAGCGCACACACATACATCTGGGCTGAGTCTTGTTGAACTATTAACATTATGCTGCGTTTTCCCTTGTCTTGTCCTGCCGTGTTTTAGACCCTCGCGGTGTCTTGTTTGTTTATTTCTGTCTGCTGCCTGCCTTTTTACCATCTGCCTGTTTATCCACCTCGACTCTGGATTTCCTGTATACATCTGTTTACAGACAGACAGTAACTTTAAAAATGAAGAACTTTTATAGAGTTGTGTCTCACAGTTCTGCCATTTTTTGTCATAAACATTGCAATTGCTTTATTTTTATATTCTTTTTAGTTTGCAATAGAAACAACTTCCAATTAGTCTCTGTTTCATTTAATTGGTTTACTCCAAAAGATAAAACAGGTAAAAAAATCCCTTGCTCCACCAGTCAATTTTAAAATTCAACTTTGAGTCTAAAAAAGAAAGTAAAAAGAAACTATAAAACACGAGCAGCACAGATGTATTATAAATCAGCATTCACCCCATGCAACCCCTTTACGTTTCTTTTTGTTTTGATTCCCTTTTTTTGTGCTCTTACATTTTCTCTATTTCATCATTTTTAGCTGTGGTGTCTCCCCTGTGGCGTCACATGACATATATCTTATTTCTGTTGTCAAACTCTGGGAGGAATGGAGAAAGAGCACGAGTAAGAGAGAAGCGTTGGCTGTTTTCTCCAGGGACAAACGTAGAGAGATGAAGCCGTGCATTGTAAGGCCATTTTAATTTGTACTCTGACTGAAAGATTTGCAGATTAAAGAATGAGTGTAATAATGTCACATCGAGTGGAGAAGGGATGAGAAATCTCCAGGTGCGTAACCTCTCTTTGACTCCGTCTTGCATGTTCATTTATGATATGTATATTCATGCTGAGCAGGGCAGAGGTTTAATAGAGTCTGACTCTGTTCTCTGTCTTTTTTGGGAGGCTGTGCTGCAAAGTTAAGAATATAAGTGACACTGAGGTTATCTGTGAGAGCTCAGGATAATGTTCAAATAAAGATGTTATAGAATTTGTAAGACTGTATAATCAGACTTTTCACTATCAGCATTACAGTTCAGTTTGGTCAAGAAGTAGTTGAACCTGCTTTATTTGTACTATGTTTTAATTGTTTCTCTTTGAAATCCTGCACTTGTTATACCTTGTCTTGCTGTCTTTTCAAAGTCTCTTGAGCGCTGCATTTTAGACTTCTTGTCAAGTCAAAAATAAATAAGTTAATTCATTAATTACACTTTCCATATCTGTAACTGTGTCAAAGGACTAGACAAAATGGAAAGCAAAGTGTATTTAAAAGTAAGTGTCATTAACATGACTGGATGCTTTGCATGTCATTGCAGTACTCCCAAATTTTGGGAGAATCATGTGGAGATGTTTTGAAAAGGCCAAATCATTATTGACAGTCATTCTATTATCCAATCAGCATAAGACAAACCCCACTTAATAGGCATGCATGTCTTTCCTTGGTTTTCTCTCAACATTCAGCATCACTCCGCAACCCCAACGCCACCTTTAATAATAATAATAATTAAGAATTTTTATAGCTCTTTTCTGGACACAAAGCACTTAACACATTTTTTTTTTTTTGGGGGGGGTGGTCTCCTCAACCACCACCAGTGTGCAGCATCCACCTGAATGATGCGACGCAGCCATACTGCACCACACACCTGATTGGTAATTGGTGGAGAGGACACAGAGTGATGAAGCCAAATATGATATAAGGATGGTTAGGAGGCCATGATGAACAGAGGCCAGTTGGTAAATTTGGCCAGAATACCGGGGTTAAACCCCTACTCTTATTTTTCACGACCACAGAGAGCCTGAACCTCGGTAAAACATCTAACCCAAAAGACGGAAGTAGCAGTATAGAGTCCCCTTCACTATATTGGGACCCACACCGAGCGCAGGTTGATCGCCCCCTGCTGGTCTCACTAACACCAAGTCTGGCAGTCACCTAGCTTTCCCATGTGGTCTCCCCTCCAGGTACTGACCAGGCACAATTAAGTGTATTTCTTTATGTGTTGAATGTACAATTTATTTATTGATTGTATGTATTTTTTGTTCATTATGTGCAAACACAACCTTTAAAGTTTAAAGGTTAAGTTTTATGTATGTCTTTTCGTAGTTCTGACGGCATTGTTGGGACATAAAGAAATGCAAGGCTGGAATGTACAAAACATAAAACAGACTAATGTCTGAATAAATGTCAGTTAATATCAAAAATGACTAGAGACTTTGATTCAGCTCGAGGGGAGGAACAAAATTGTTTATCTATAATGCACTTTAAAAACATTATCAAAATATTATGTGAAAAATAGATAAGTTCATAATTTCCAAAAGTTTAGATGCTATACAGGGGCGCCGCTGGCCACCACAGGCCCTCTGACAACCTCTGACTAGAGCGGACGAGGTGGCGCGGTTGCGGATGAAAGTAAAGGGTGGGGGGGCGGGGGGGGTTCGGCCGTGGTGTGTTGGTAGACGAAGTTGAAGAGCCAAGTGGGGGTTGGAAGTTGTGGTCATGGGCCCCTAATAATATCTCAAAGTACATGGGCCCTTAGAATCACCCTAAGTCCCCCTTAACCCCCCCCCCCCCCCCCCCCCCCACACACACACACACACACCCTAGCAGCGCCCCTGATGCTATAACACAGGCTTTCTCATGTCACCATCAGTGTTCCAGTGTGTATTGAATCAAGTTCCTTACTGTCCTTTCTGACCTCGAGTGCTAGGATGCTGATTGAGATTTATCCATACAGACCCTCTCATCTCCCAACAGTAAGATAATCTCTTTAATAGGTGTGTTTAATTACAGTTGGAGAATAACCATGTAGAATTGTTGACATCTAGGGAATTGAGTTTGAGACCACTGCTATAAGGTGTTCTGAGGTGGTTGTTAAGCCCAGTTCACATAGTGTGATTTCACCTAAAGTTTGTGGACTTGACGCGTAAAACAAATGATCATGAGGCATTTCTTTTAAAAATGACCTGTAATGGTTACAGGTAACACAAGACTCAGCAAGTAGTGTGAGTGAGTGGGGTATATTTATAGCAGGGATTTTCAACCTTTTAAGACACACTCCCCCAAGTTTGGCCAATTTCACTCGCACCCCCCCCCCCCCCCTTTCCACCAAACAAAAATTATAATTCATGTGCAAACATTATTCACTTATTATTAGCTGCTTTTAAAGTGTGTAGCATTAAGTACGTTGATACACAAATATATTGCTTAACTGTTTCGTTTGTGATGGCTGAGCCTGTTTCTGTGAGGACAACATGGTTGGATTCCTGACACAACTAACCAAAAATCATCTTGCTGTGTCAATAAATGTGTGCCATAGCATACTGGCTTTTGATGTACGCACATACAGAAAATGCTGCTTCGCAAAGCCAAGTTCGCAGAGCCCTGATGGCGTGGTTGAGTCGAACATTGTGTACATTTACATGGACACCAATACTTTAATAGATTTTAATACAATAAGACAATACTTTGCTTAAGAGTCACCATGTAAACAGCGATTTTTGATTACCTTAATCGGACTAAAGTAACTGAATAACTGAACTAAACTAGTAATGGATTTAAGACGTGGAGTATGCGTAAATTAGTGGCATTATTAAAGTAAACAACGGAATCAAACTATTACCATCATGCAGGACTTTTTGCCATATTTTCTGACAAGATCCACACACGCAGCTGTCAGTAAAGGACCGCAGACATGAACATCGCAAAATGCGGAATTTTTTTCTTTCCATTCGGCGTGCATTATTAAATTCCATAACACTGTTCCACTCTTTATTTGTGTCTAATACCCCAGTTTGTCACAGGGGCATGAATGAAATGTTCATGAATGAAAAAGAAACTGCCGAACTGCAGTTAAAGTCATCCAAAATTACATGAAATTCTTACATGAAAGCACTTCACGTAAACACCTTAATTATTATATTATTGTCTATTAAAGCAAACAACTAGATTACAAATGTCCATGTAAACTTACTCAGTGGTCTCTTTAAAGTTAATGAAAGATCTAGAAGGGCATCCGGCTGATTCAAAAGGGCACTTTTTGTCAGGCGGCTCCCGGTTTTACTTTCTTTCACCGTCATTCATTTAAAAAAAGAACCTGGTCCTTTTTATTGGTATATGTTTTACTCGAACGCATGAACTCTATAGGTGCCTGATAGTTAGATGTGGAGCTAACATTAATCAGATTCACTCTAGTGAACACATAAAATCATCATCATTATTTACTTGAGTGTAGGAATCAATGTTTCCCCACAGTTTGAAAACCCCTGATTTATAGTTCTGGAAATCGGTGATGAGAAGCTTCAGCTGTGTGAGTGTGTGTGTAATCAGGGAAAACTGGAACAGGTGTGTGTGTGAGGTGCATGACAGTATTTGTAGTCTATTTGGTGGAAGATTTGTAATTCTCCAGCAAACTGCAGTGGCTAGATCGCTAATGATTGTGACACTTTTACACCTTGAATTTTGCATGTTGGTGTGCACAATTATATATGCACATTTTGTTTAGTCACAAGCTTTTAAATGTCAATGAAAAGCAAAAATCATCACAGTGTGAATAGGCCATAACTCTCCCATGATCACCTGTCAAACCTAGAACTAATAGGAGTGCTGAACCTGATGATGCAATCAGCATGACATCATTAAACTACTTCTGGGAAATGTCGAAACAGTTTTTTAATTCTGGTTTTATTATCAAGGCATGTTTCAAGTGCATCCATGTAGTTGTTATCGCAGAATAAACCCTGTCAGCTTATTGGCAACTCGACTTGAAGTAAACACAACCACCTAGATGTTCTTGATCTCACTTTTTACTTGGCTTATCTGCCTTATCTACTACTTATCTGCCACAAAACATAAAAATTAGACACAGCAGATTGTTCTGAGCTGCAATAGTTTATTAAGTTTTCTTTAATTAAAGGCAAAGCTGCAGAAACGACATCAGCTAAATGGAGCATACACTAACCTATGTATTATCACAAGATGGTGCCAAACAGTCAACAACTGCATTCTGACAGACAAGCATAAATACATGTATGGATGTGAAAATACTCAGTGACAGTTAAGGTCATTTAAAGTACCCGGAAAAACCTGTGTTATTCAGTGGTTGTTATCTCAGAATAACATACCTTGCAATGTCACAAATGACCAATCAGAATCAAATTTGCCTGTCAGCCATGTAGTAATATAATATAATATAATATAATATAATATAATATAATATGATATAATATAATATAATATAATATAATATAATATAACGTAATATAATATAATATAACATAATATAACATAATATAATTTAACATAACATAATATAATAAAATATAACATAATATAATATAATATAATATAATATAATATAATATAATATAACATAATATAATATAATATAATATAATATAATATAATATAATATAACATAACATAACATAACATAATATAATATAATATAACATAACATAATTTAACATAACATAATATAATCAAATATAACATAATATAATATAATATAATATAATATAATATAATATAATATAATATAATATAATATAATATAATATAATATAATATAATATAATATAATATAATGTAATATAATAAAACATAATATTAAATAATATAATATAATATAATATAATATAATATAATATAATATAATATAATATAATATAATATAATATAATATAATATAACATAACATAACATAATATAATATAATATAACATAACATAACATAATTTAACATAACATAATATAATCAAATATAATATAATATAATATAATATAATATAATATAATATAATATAATATAATATAATATAATATAATATAATCGCTGGTTTGAGCCTCAGCTGGGTCAGTTGGCATTACTGTGTGGAGTTTGCATGTTCTCCC
Source organism: Danio aesculapii (assembly GCF_903798145.1). Taxonomy (NCBI): domain Eukaryota; kingdom Metazoa; phylum Chordata; class Actinopteri; order Cypriniformes; family Danionidae; genus Danio; species Danio aesculapii. The sequence continues at coordinate 38,621,247 of NC_079457.1, forward strand.
CGCGTTCGCGTGGGTTTCCTCCGGGTGCTTCGGTTTCCCCCACAAGTCCAAAGACCTGCAATATAGGTAAATTGGGTAAGCTAAATTTCAGGTGTTTCATTTTTAATCTTTCAACTTTTGTTTTATTTAAATTTGATACCACATGCCGAATGGAAAAAAAAACTGCATTTCGTTACTCGGTGGTCCTTTAAGGTAATCAAATAACTGTTTACATGGTAGACTCTTAATAATTTTAATCATATTATTTTAATCATATTAAAATTGGAGTATTAGTGTCCATGTAAATGTACTCTGAAAGTGGCAGATGATGTCACAAGCTGTCAAAGGCAGCACATTCCTCTGCCTTTAAGATGACTCCATGAGCCCTCAAATGTTTCATTAAGTTTGACGTGTTTCCCCCCTACACGCAACTTTTGTAAAGCATCTGCTTCAGGTTGCTGTGTCAGAAACCTTGCTTGTAAAGTACAGCCATACTTTAGAACGCTTAGTTTGAGCAAATTTGTTGAACATGATCGTACATGTTGATGAATCTGAAGGGAGTCGCTCACCGGGTGCGCTGTACTGCGCGTGTTGTGTGTGTGTGTATGTGTGTTTCCTTACAACAAGAACAAACGCCTAAACATCGCAGACGGTGTCTGTATGCCTCAAAGTTGTTTAAAATTAAATATTTAGAGTTGGTGTGACCAAAGTCCCTGTAAGAATTAGTCTTTGGTGTGACACAACATGTACCTGTGTGTGCCATTGATGTACCCCTTGATGCTTCTTACGTCCTTGTCGTAGCACCAGTGGCACCAAAATTAGGCACCAAAATTCATATGCTGATTTGTTGGTTCTGCTTGTGAGAGACTGTTCTCTATGGTGGCCGAAAGAGCTTAACACCCTGCAATTTAAGAAAGCACATGCAATTACAAAAAACACCAGCAAATAAAGAAACGATCTTCATCAATTTGACAGCACACATGTTGCAAATTGGTCACAACACAAACAACTATAGAAACGCGCAGCAAATTGGTCCACGTAACACAACAGAAATGTTTCTAAGGAACCCGAAAACATGACGGACCCTGATAAGATATGGATTGTAGCGTCCCAATTCGCATACTATCCGTCCTAAATAGTATTTGAAAGTATAATTATTATGTCCCAAATCGTAGTATGTTGAAAAAAGTATGCCAAAGGTTCCCGTATGGCTTACTAATTCCGGTAAAAACTTGAAGTGTAGAAGCGTCCATACTCTAACCGCTGATATTGCCCACAGTACATTGCACGTAGGACGGGAATTCGATTTAGAACTATAAACGCAGGTGAAAAGTGTAAACAAACTACAACATGATGGATGCGCGAGACCAACCGTCAAGTAGAGAGGCTTCGGTAAAGATGTTTGTATGACTGTTAATTAATATCTAGCCCACTGGAACATGTTTTAATCGTGTTTTCTGTGTTATATTTCATCTGCAACAACAATACTGAACTTATATAAAGACATGTTTGGACATTAACTTCTGAATGCAGATTTATCTAAACACCTGAGGAGATTTCTCTGCATGAAAGACTCATGAATGGGAGATTAACCTGCTGCTGCTGCTTCTCCAATAAGGTAGGGAATTAAATATGAAAGAAATGTGGTTGATGTGTGGATGATTGACGGGGCTCGTAACTAAGCAACACAACGATCTGTTAACGAGGAAGTAGTATGTCCCAAAAGCTTGCATACGATTCTGTTACACACTCAAAAGTGTGTACTTTTCCTTCACAAAAAAAGTACATACTTTTAGGGTGTAGTATAAGTATGCGAATTGGGACGCAGCAGACTTGTTATTATGCTGTGACTGTTGCTCAGTGAAGTGATTGGTGGTTTTTGAAAGGTGAGTTGTTTTTCGTTTATTTTAATATCTTGATTACACGACATAACAACACATCACTTAGTCCACTTAGAATCCAACATGGAAATCATTTTTGTTTTTTATTGGTATTGATTGTTTTGAAATTCAAATGGTATTTACATGCCTGTGTTTTTATTTCTGTAATAAATATAGCTGTCAAGCCAACAGTTTGAGGATCTTGATGGTTTATAGCAGGTATGTTGTTTACATGAAGAAATCTGTGTTACAAGTTAAACAAATATTCTAATAAACAATCATATTTTGAACTTAAATAGTTTAAATAGGCAAAATTATAATAATATAATATAATATAATATAATATAATATAATATAATATAATATAATATAATGTAATATAATATAATATAATATAATATAATATAATATAATATAATGTAATGTAATGTAATGTAATGTAATATAATATAATATAATATAATATAATATAATATAATATAATATAATATAATATAATATAATAAGCTAAATGAAAGCCATAGATTGTTTGTTTGCTGTGAGGAGTCATTTCAGAAAGCGGGTTAGTGAATGTGTCATGACCTCAAATTCTGTATGAGTCTTCCATACTGTCGGTGTTTGGTGTGTATCTTGATTGCCGTTCAGTCTGACATTATGATGACTTACAATCTGACAAGCTTCAATCAACAAGGATTGTTAAAAATCGTGAGCCAGGCTTAAAAGGATACTTATCCATATTAGAATACTTATTAAGTTCAAGTCAAAAGTGCCTACAAATACATCTCTATGATATCCAGATCTTCATTTAATGTCTGTGCCACCAATTCATCCTATTTCAAAGAGATTTGTCCAAGCGAGCAGTATTAACTATGAACAGTCATGTTATTTTTTTTCAGCAAGCACCACTAATTATATCCAACAATAGCAGTCAAGCACAGGCTCCATTAGTCATGCTATCGATTCGACATGACGTTTAAAATGACCAGTGTCCCATGTTCACACTATCCTACTTTTATCGTCTGATTCCTCTAAAGAGCCTCTGATTTAACAATTCAACTACACGCTCTCTCCGGCCCCCTGATGAATGCATTGAATAGCTTTTTTTTTTCTCATGTGCGCTTGCCTCATTTTTCTTCGCCACTTCTGAGGGTCAAGGATGAAAAATGGAAAACAGAAGAATAGTCTGTTTCAGTTTTTTTCATGAGCAGCTTCAGAAAGGCTGGAGGAGAAGATAACTCTACAGAGGTGTGACATCTCCAAATAATGCCACTATCTCACCAGCCCTAATCAGCATTTTTCACACAGCGCCTTTTAGCTTGATGTGTTACCATATTAGAGTTTTACTCAAAACAGTGTCGCCTTTGTGCTGCTCAAAGAACCGCTGTTATGCTTTCTCTACCTTTCATGTAGCATGTAATGTAGCTTTTTTGTGAATGTGAGATACATTTAGACAGCAGTAGTGTATTAAAAGTGTTACCCTGTAAAAAGTTATATGACAAAAAGTCATGACAACAAATGTTTTTATGTTACTTTAACTTTATTTTAATGAGTTAATCAGGTTTCAACTAATTTTCAACTATATAAGGTTAAACTTTTTTGTCACTTTAAGTAATGTAAGCTGAGATGACTCAAAAATTTAATTTGATTCAACTAAACACACGGTGGGAGAGTGGTTAGCACTGTTGTCTTACAGCTTGTTTGAGTCCCGTCTGGGCCAGTTGGGATTTCTGTGTGGAGTTTGCATGTTCTCCTCGTGTTGGCGTGGGTTTCCTCCGGGTGCTCCGGTTTCCCCCACAGTCTAAGGACATGCATTATAGGTGAATTGAAGAAACTAAAATGGCCGTAGTGTATGAATGTGAGAGTATATGGGTGTTTTCCAGTACTGGGTTGCAGCTGGAAGGGCATCTGCTGCGTAAAACATATGCCAGAATAAATGGTGGATCATTCCTCTGTGGTGACCCCTGATCTATATGGGACTAAGCCAAAGAAAAAAATAATGAATAAACAATTTAAGGCTGTAAGATTTTATTTATTTATTTATTTATTTATTACAGTTTTACTTGGCTTTTTTGATTAGTGTGGTAACAATTTAAGTTGTCCTCATTAAAAGTTTCAATGACTTACCATAATAATTACAATTAATTATGCATATTTACATCTAGTTGCAAAACACAGCAAATATAATTTAACATTCAAAGTGCACAATTATATATTAAGGAAAAAAGTAACTGTGCAATTAAATATTGAGTTCTGTAATAATAATAATAATAATAATAATAATAATAATAATAATAATAATTTAATAATGTTGATGGCAACTTAGCCACAAAGTTTTAAATAATTTTAATGATGAAAAATAAAACAAACTGAAAGCAAAATTAAAACATAACTTGTCCAGGACTTTTCCTCTCTCTTCTTCCACTGCTGTATCTCCTTCTTTTATTATCCAGAGCTCCTCCTTGGGACCTCAGTCGGGTGCGTGAAACAGGTGCTGCTAATTATCACTCAGGCACCGGCCTCGCTTCGTTCCCTTGGCTCTCGGCCCCACCACACTCGCTACATGTAACAATAAAAATAATAACAATAAAAATCTGAACTAGAATTACAACACCAGAACTAACAGAATTCTCAGACTACTGGAATGGCCACAGCAGCCATTCTGATTATTATTGCTATCCACTGAATGCCGTTTTTGTCAGATCAAGCCTTTAAGGTTTCAGAATTAAGATTTGAATATCTGTCATTATATATTATGTAATTGTGTTAGAGCTACGGTAGTAGACCACCCCCGAAGTCCAGAAAGTAACTGAGCAATGTTTTTCCACAGGAGGAAATGTTACTTTTGAAAGTCTAAATACCAACACATATGAGTTGAAGCGTATTTTTTTTCTGTAGATAAAATACAGAATACAGAAATTTTGGAAAAGGTTTTATGTTTTATATTTTTTATTTTTTATGTGAAAATAAATTAGCTTAATCTGCTACTGTAGCTAAATACAGATACAAATTCAAAGTAGATCAAATTTCAGTTAATTCCTTCATCAAATATGTAAAATAAAAAATAATTCTCAAGATAAATATTTTTTAAAAATCACCAATGCACCAATTAAATGCATAGTAAAATTACGGAGATCCGGCAGGGACGTGATGGTAGGGAAAAAATGGGTGGGAGAAAAAAAACTGAGTGATAGGAAAACATATTTCTAAGGTTTTTTCGTTTTCTCGTAAAGATTTTGCGTTATCTCTCAAAGATGTTTTGAGTTATCTCGCAAAGCTGTTTCTCCACAAATACTTCCTGTTCACTTCATTCATGTAAACCCTCACGTTTTTGCCGAAATTCTCCTGTATTTTACCATTCTATCACACTTTCTTTACATTAAAGCTGTTCGTCGATCGTCGCCTTTCATAAGCAACCTCTGAACCAAATGCATGTATAAGCGCTGACTGACAGACGCGCTCCGTACAATAAACTGATCCCAGATCAGCTTCTGTACACGCCATTTAAAGTGACACCTCTGTTATCAAACAAGTGAGCAGCAAATGAATCTCTCGTTTTGTTTAGTTTGATAACAGGTGTCTCTGTAAGAATGCACAGATCTATAATAAAAGCATTCAATTACTTTAGAAACTGTTTGTGCTCATTTAAGAGAAAATTATCTGTTTAAAATAAAACATGCAGGACGGAGATGTTTACATATTATTCAGTGTAGTTGTCTGTCTGTTTAAACATACACACGAATCCAAAAGTGTCCTGAACTTTTGCTCCTCCGTAAATGGTGTGTACAGAAGCTGATCTGGGATCAGTTTATTATACGGAGTGCGTCTGTCAGTCAGCGCTTCTGCATGCATTCACTGGTTCAGAGGTAGCATATGAAAGGCGATGATTGACGCACTGCTTTAATGTAAAGAAAGTGAAAGCAGACATTTTAATATTAATTTCAGCATGCTTTCAAGATTTAAAATATATCAGAAATATGGGAAAATACTTAATAATAGGATGATAGAGATAACGCAAAACATCTTAGCGAGGGAACGCAAAAAAACGTAAAAATATGTTTTCCTATCACTCAGTTTTTTTTTTCTTCCACCAATTTTTTTTCCCCACCATCACGTCCCTTCCGGGTCTCCGTATAAAATAGCATTGGAAACATATGAGAATGATATAATCAATGTCAATTAGACAATTATATTCATTTAAAAATATAACTATTGACAGTAGCACTCATTTGTGTTTTATAATTGTAATAAATAATGTAATGTACAGTGTAAAAAGTATCTGTAAATTGACAGTTTTTTAAATTGACAGTTTTTTCTGTATTTTGTGATTCATGTTCTTATTTAGGCTTTTGAATTGCATTATGGGACCTTGATCTTTCTTCCAACAACGTTTAACCTTGAAACATTTGAAAATGTGACTTTTATGTATGTTTAATAGTTTAAAGTGATATATTGTCTGCGTTGGTGTTCTATATTACATTGCAAAAACCAGGAAATAAGCTGCTTGTACATTTTCTGTTATTTTATAAAGTTAGTTTTCTATGTGTTATTTCTTAAACAATATCTTGTCTACTCAAATGTCAATAAAAGTCACTTTGATTAACTGCAGAGTTGGATTTTCAACATCAAAAGTCAACAGAGTAGAGATTAACAACCCATAATGCAATTTACAACCGTAAATAAACAGAAACTATTAATTAACAGATAATTGTATAAAGTACACACATTCATGAAAAGTCATGTAATAAAGTTATATGCGTTTTATTTTAACAAATGTATTATATTCCAAAGTTTAAAAACTTTTGCAGTTTGTTAGCCTTGCATGCTGTCATAAGGGGGACGCTGGCAACGGAGTGCGGATCCAAATGCAGGATTTATTATGAAGAGAATGGTCAGGCAGGCATTGATCACAATAAGAGCAAATAGATGTACAGTATACAAGGAGGCCAGAGTCGTGGTCAAATAACAGGTGAATGGTCAGTACAGGCAGGCAGCAGACAACATAAGCAAACAAACAAGGCAAGGGTCTAACACGGCAAAACAAAGCAAGGAAAACGCATCGTAATGTTAACTTGAAAGATTAACAAGACTCAGCACTGATAGTGTGTGCACGGGTTATAAATAGTCCATGTAATCAGTCTTCGAGAATCCACTGGCTGTGTGTTAGCAATCAGTCAGTATCAGGAACCGTTGTGAGTGTGTGTGATGCATGACTGGAACTTGTAGTCCATGTAATGACGGCTTTGTAATCTGCAGCCACTAGATCACTGGTGATCATAACACATGCACTGTAAAATTAGTTCACTGTAGAATTATTTACTTTTAAAAAATTTAGTAAACCTGTTGCCTTAAAAGCAACCAGTTAATTTTACATTTTAAAAAAAGTCAGTACTGTAAACCCATTGAGTTTACTAAAATTATGCACATAGTTTGTTTAACAAGTCATCTAATAGCATTTTTCAGTGTGAATGTGAACCTATGAGACCTCTGAAATTAAATGGCATACCAGGGGCACACAAATTGTGAGCTGGAAAAGTTGGTTGTGAGAGAAAAGTAATCCATGTTTTTTCCCTGACATCTTAATCTTGATCTCGCTGTCGTTGTGCTTAGAAACACCACTTGCCAAAAGTACACAAGTGTCGATTTAACAAACAGCTTTATTGCAAGTTGTTTGAAAACAGGCCGTGGTGAGATATAGATTGATTTATATATAAATATAGTGGAATACACATATATTTGAAGAGCGGGGAGGCGATACAAGGCAGAGAGTTATTCCCATTGCTCTGGAGTTTGCTGCGGAAGCATTTTCACAGGCCAAACAATACAGAGTGAAGAGTCTGCATTTCGCACAATGCCACCACACTCCCCCACACACACATACCCACAACACATAAGCACACACATGCAGCAAACTCTTGCTTGTATTCAGACACTGCACTCAGGCATTTGGTTTAAGCTGGGCGTATAGATTTAAAACCTTAGATAAGCTTATACATTTATGTGTAGAGCATATGGTGCAGGGGAGAGTAGGAGTGGTTGTATCATTCTGCTCATTTGTTCAATGTTTAATCTAATTAGTCTTATGTTAGTCTTACCGCACAATATTAGCACGTTTGCAACTAGATTTAGCACAAATCTGGCATGTCTCAACATGTTGTTAGCAGTGTGCTAAATCATGCTAGCAGTGTGTCTTCATTCATGAAAACAGTGTGGAAAATCATGTTAGAAACCAGGGCTGAGGGAGAAAAAAAATCAATGAATAATTTTTTTAAAAAGTGCTCGATGTGATATCGATTTTTAAAAGCTGTGAATCGATCTTGTTTCTATATTTCTGTATTCCAAGGGTTTTCTAAGTATGGGAGAGCTCATCAGGGGAAGCACAATATAGGGCTGGGTGATATCTAAAAATTTCAGCCGACAGACATTTTTTCTGTGTGCTTTATCTGTAAACATTTGTGCAGCAAAAAGTACTGCTTAAATAGACTAGAGCAGCAAAGAAACATGGATTTGTGTGAGGAAAGAGCAAAATTTGTTTGATTCATTAAAAAATGTGGAAGAGGCGCCTTTCTGTGGCCACACACATTGCTGAATTCACTTTACTTTTGTGGCTTATTGTAACTTTGAGGCGCCGTGTAGGATTTAAATCAAACTTCGCTTGTCAACACATACAAAAAACATGTGCATATATACCTATAAATTACTCGCATATACACCTATACTCAGGGTTTCTTAAAAAAAGTCTAAAATTTAAAAATCGAAATTTTAGGCCTTAAAAAGTCTTAAATTCGCTGTTTTAAATTCGAAGTCATAAATATTTTTGCAAAGGTGTGATTTTTTTCTATGTCCATGTAACCCTACATCTAATGCTGATTTAAATTCTTCTTTGTTAATGCTTGGTTTTTGTGGTGTTGTATTTCTTTATTTAACAAGTCCTAAAGTAATTTGGGGTATTACAACTACAAATGAGACCAACATGCAATAGCCAATCAGCTTTCTGTTATTGAACTTATTGATCGCTGTGTTTGCGGAGGTTCGCTTTCGGTGTGCACGACATGATTTCGGCTGGCGGAGTGAACAGATTTCGGGTGAACAGTTGGTGCGGCACCGCGTTTGATTAGAGTTGAATATAAATCACTTTAAAGAGATTTTGCCTGAAACAGCTACGCTTGTATAGACATCTTAATGATCCATCCATGCGTGATCATCATAGAGATAACCAGATGACCAATAATTCTTGGCTAGACATTGCAACAGCAGTGGGAAAGGAGGAAAGTTTTTGGAAAAGTTTGGAAAAACCTGAGAAAAAAGAGGCCATGCAAAAGTGGAGACTCATGTTGTTTTTAATATTACAGCATATGTTTTTCCACCATTTATAGGTTTTACACTGATGTATATAGTACAATTTTGAAGTTAAAACAATGCAATAGCTGCAAACTAAAATTAAGTAACAAATTATGTCTTTGATAACTGGAAAAGAATATTTGAACCTATCGGTTTACAGTATATTGATGCCCAATTTCTAGGCTTTATTAGTGATAACAGACATGATTGTTGGAGCGTTATTGCCTTTTCAGCTTATAGCTGGAGGACAGAAACTAGGCAGACAGTAATGTGTGAATTTTTGAGTGGGCAAAATAAAAATAAAAAAACGTCAGTGTTTGTTGTAAGTTTTTTTTTGCTTTTATTCTTGACTTAATAAAAAAATATATAATTGTAGAGAAACCCATTTTCTCTTGTCATTGATATTTAACTTTAATAGGTGGAACTGTCTGAGATATGAACAAAAGCGAGTGATGCATCAAAGTTTGATTTAAAAAATCTTGAATGGTTATAAAACTTGATAATCATTATAATGAATTATAAAAATAATAAAAAATAATTAGTTTTAAAATCTTGAATGATATTAATGATATGACATAGTTCCAGAAACTTACCTCTTTTCTGTTTATCCGTCTGACTTTACGGTGGGTTCCTTTTGACTGGCCCCTGTGGTTTAAAAGAATATCACAACAGCGAACGCGTCAAGTATAAAAGCTTCGTCCGTTTGGTGAGGTGCGCGCACAGTCAACGAAGGTGCGCGATGCAGCACCAGGCGAAAGTATAAATCAGCCTTAAGATTTTTTTTTTTTTCTGTAGTTCAATAGAGCATCTAACCTGTCTTTAGTACTGTTCAATTAAAATAATTTTATATTACCACAAATTTTGTGATTTAGCATTTTCTCTTGCGTGTTTTTGATATTGTGATATAGGTCTTAAATTTAATACTTAATGGTCTTAAAAAGGTCTTAAAAAGTCTTCAATTTAACATTATGATATGTGCAGAAACCCTGTATACTATTGGGTGTTCAAAACACATATGAAATGCATATATGAAACTTGCATATATACATATAAACTTGACGCATGAATACACCCACATAACACGCGGATACATACAAACTCCATCCTTGCATAAACACCCAGATTAACACACGCACATACATATAAACTTGCTGCATGCAAACATACCTGTACACACTCGCATATAAACTCGATCCTTGCATAAGCACCCACATTAACACACACATACATATAAACTTGCTGCATGCAAATATACTGGCATATAGCCCCAATGCCTGAACTCATTGCATTTAAAAAAAACCCAAAAACAAATAACACTCGTGCAAACAGACAAAATAAAATTCACAAAACGAATCAGGTTATTGTAAAGTTAATGAAATAGAACGAATGTGATTATTAGAGGTATTAAATCTATTAAATAAAGAAAATATGTTATATAAAATAATATATTCATTTTTAAAATGTTGTAAAAAAAATTGTAAAATGTAAAATATAAAATATATAAGAAACAATTATAAAATGGACAGATAGAACCATTAAAGAATGTTCCAGTTGAAAAGCAACCAGAATATGAATATAATCAAACAACTAAATTCCTCTTTTCTATTGCAAATGTTAATGTAGCCTACACTCTTCTTGTTTTTATTATTATTATCATTATTATTATTATTATTATTATTATTATTATTATTATTATTATTATTATTATTATTATTATTATTATTATCATTATTATTATGCTTTTTATATGTTTTTTATGATGTGGATGTCTCAATACTGTAGAAATACTCAGCATATACAAAAAAAAAAATTGCTGATCAAAAGTCTCTGTTCAACAGTTTGGTCAAGTTAACCCCCACAATCAGCTATATATGTTCTCTGGACACTCTTTTTCTGTTTAATATCTAATATCTTGCTAAGGATTCGTCAAACAGACAGTAAAGTTTAAACAATACATGGCAGATGTGGTAATGAATTCTATAGCAGTGTGCTTATACATGATATGCTAGCAGTGTGCCAAATCATGTAACAAACATGTAGAGCATATGGTGTAGGAGTTGTTATATCATTTCCTGTACTTTTAATCTTTCTATGAAGGGTGGCATTAAACGTTAAAGAGCCAGTGCTCCCTGTAGACAACTCATACTGCAAACCACCAGGGTAAGCCCCTTGTTCTTAAATGTAAATCTGTTCTGTGCTTTCTTTTTATTTAGTCATGTAAACACTTAAGTACATATAAAAATGGTGGGATTCCCTTGCTTTCAATTGCAGGCGCCGTTGCTCCTCCTGTGTGATCCTCAAAACAGTCAGTTCATGTAGCGGTGCGTGACTGGCAGACGTGCTCCATGGTGATAAATAGAATAACTTTTTCCCAAACGAATTCTAAGTGGACGCTCTATCCCTTATTTTCACATCCCAATATTGACATGTATGCCACTAAATTAAAATGCTGGAAAAAATGGATCTGATAAATTTGATACATTTAAAATTGTTAATCAAATTCAGTCCTGGATTGCAAGACAAGGGTTTTGATTAGAAACCATTCAAATTTTACTCCCTCATTTATAGTACAACAGTACATTCATTCATTTTCTTTTTGGCTCAGTCCCTTCATTAATCTGGGGTCGCCACAGTGGAATGAACCACCAACTCATCCAGCATATGTTTTACACAGCAGATGCCCTTCCAGCTGCAACCCATCTCTGGGAAACATCCATACACACTTATTCACTCTCATACACTACAGACAATTTTAGCCTACCCAATTCACTTGTATCACATGTCTTTGGACTGTGGGAGAAACTGAAGCACCCCGGGGAAACCCACGCGAACGCAAACTCCACACAGAATTGCCAACTGACCCAGCCGAGGCTCAAACCAGTGACCTTCTTGCTGTGAGGCGACAGCACTACCTACTGCATCACTGCGTCACCAGTACAACAGTACAAAATACAAATTTGACTTCTTTCTAACAGGGACAACCACCAACAATCAAGAATGCAAGGTTATATGGTCATTATAATAGAAGTCAATAGGGCAAAAGAAGCCACAAACATAAAAAGTGCAGTAAATTTGCCCAGTCTATTGTTGACTTTTTGGTAAATCTCAAAACATTTTCCCAGAATACAGTATATGTCAAAATAAGATCTGTTATCTAAAATCATTCGCTGAAACACAGAGAAAGTTGTGGCCAAATTAAAACTTGACAACTAATAACTCAACATAATAGACATCTAATAAACATCTAAACATACTGTAGATGTCTTGGCTGTTGTCAAGTTCACGATGTGGGATTTTCAAAGTTGTCGGATCACCTTTGCTTTCACAGTACACCACTCTTAGGGGTAGCATTCAGTTGCTGCTGTGTTCACACTGCACAGTGGATCAGTAAAAGGAGGATACACACTGCATGCCTACTCTAGAAACAATCAATGACAGCTCTGTCTGGCTCGATAATGCACATGGTTGATGTGATAAAAAAAACACACACGAGAATGGAAATCATACAAAAAATAATTTAATATATATATATATATATATAGTTCATATGCAAAACCCTCTAAATACATCAGACCTCATTTATTTTTGGAAATGAGCATTTTCCATCAGGCTCCTCTGGTTGGGTTCGGAAGTTTCATTTTATAATTAATGATGGTTTTTAGCTGGTAAATAAAATAACTTTTTTTCAAAAAATGTCAGACAATTCTTTGGTTTTTAACAAGGTAGATTATCTCTTGCATCAAAACCAGCTAAATCCACTTGTGCTTTTTTTGCAAAAACCTCTAAAATCCACCTATTGTAACAAAACAGTGCAATTAGCTGAAAAATCACTAAAGATGCCATTAGAAATTATTTGACCAAACAAAAAACGCATTACATAAACCACCTGAAGTTAAAAACATATAAATATGTCAAGTAAGTGGTGAATTTTGCTGTGTTAACCCCTGATAAACCAGGGACTAAACAGAAGCAAATGAATGAATGAATGAAATCTGTCAAGTGCATTAATCAATAACATTAAAATTGACATTAATTAAATCTTAACAATCTGTTGTCGTTTCAGATATTTTGGATTTAGATTTAATGGAAATAATGTAAACGTTGTAAATATTGTAAACCAAGCTTGTTACATTTAAATAATGTGTAAAAACGTTGTGAAACATCAATATCTGTGCATTGTCCATTAAATAAAAGCTTATCAGGTGTATAGGTAATATGAAGTAATATAAATAATGTATAGTTTTATACATTATATTTATCTTTTTAAAAATAGCTTAAATTAGCAAATAAAACACAGGTGGGCCTACTGGTCCAAAAGGGGATGTCTTCTCAGACGCTTTTAAAAGCTGTCATTTATTCATTCTCACCATACTCAAGGTCTTTGTCCCTTTTTCGTCTCTTGTTTATACTCATAGCTTCCATGTGGAAAAAATAACAGCATCTCAACTTCATCTTTCATGAAATGGAGTTTCAAGTATGGTAGTTTGGTATGGAGTTTAATGTAAAGTAAATTGGACTCATTCAAAGTAGCATCACTGCTCAAAAACACGTTATGAATGCATGTTACACTTCCGACTGCACATTGTGTTGCAGGAAATAACGGCTTTTGCTGTCAAAGGCAAGTAGTGTTTGGAGGCTTTTGCGAACAAACTGTTATTTCTGAATGTGCTGACGCTGGGATTTGGATGATTTGAAGCAAATATATTTGTTGATGGTGTACTACATGCCTAATGCATTCACTCAATGCCATTAGCTCATTTTTGGCGGAAGTGGCGTTTAGCAGCTTTTGCATCTGAACTCTCCATATATATATGGAATTTTAGGTCAACAAATAGTTTTGCACTGTGCTGCTGCTACGACTGGTCACACACGTTTCTTCTTTCTTTCTTTCTTTCTTTCTTTCTTTCTTTCTTTCTGTTTAATGTTATTATAAAACTAATTTATTCTGATAGTGTATTCTATAACTCCTCCATTAACTCTCCGCTGTCTTGTATCTTGCTCTCTCATTGGCGGTAGGTCTCCACCGATGTGTTTTTCAGGCAAAACTTACAGTATTTTACACAGCACAATTTTGAATCACTTACAGGTTCGGAAATTTAGCATGCCAAAAAGTTCATTAACGATTCTCTCAGATAATTCACACTGTCACTTGAATGAACGGGCCCTGATCATGCATTTGTCTGTGATTTCAGGAAAACTGGTAGAAAATCAGGGCTAAAATCGTGTAGTCTGAACTTAGCATAAAACAAGGCTAAATTTGTGCTGTCGGTGAAGATCCAATAGATGTCTAACAATGGTCCAAAATTAGACTAGTTAGAAAGAATCCACATGTAAATTCATCCATTCCATGTGTATTTGATGACTTGTCTAGTTTTGGGCTATTCTTAGATGTCTATTAGATTTTCACAGAGAGCCCAAATTTAGCTTTGTTTTAGCCAAGCCTTCTAAGGTGAGACATCTTTTAAAGGGTCATGAAACCCCACTCTTTAGGTTCAAGTCTACCTCAGAATTTTTTTAAAAAGTGCTTTGTGATGGGCGTGGAGCTCTTCGGGTAGAGGGAGGAGTGGGCGTGGCTGGTAGAGCAGGAGAAAAAGAGGGGTATGAACAACTGTTATCAGTTGGCTCACAAGTTGAGGAGACCCATGATTTTATAGCTTACAAAGTTAAAATTCAAAGAAATAAACAGTAATTTAATGTCCTGCTACATATGTTATTCATAATTTCATATACACATAACCACAATTTGTTATATCATTATAAAGATAATCATGTTTATATAATCACTATAAATGAGGAGGACTACTCTCCTCCTCAATCCCCCAGTCTGAATGCAGACACAGTGAGTAGCAATGCAGCAGGTCTTTTGCTGTCTATTTCAACTATTAACCCTGCTGGTAATCTGGAGATTTTAAATATAGGTGAACACAGCAGCACAGATATAGATGATGTGTATGAATATTAACCAACTCAACTGATAAAATACAAAGTCCGCCATTCTCCAATTCTCGTGCAGCTCTCTCAACAAAAATGCTTTCTGCACACCAACAGCTTTGCTGTATCGGCCCTGACAGAATCGCGATAAAAACATGCAACATACCCCGTGGGTCATCCAAACAAACACACACAACCTGTGCCATGCAGACGCAGTCTCACCCAGTCATCTGCCTTGCCTTCGATAAGCACGTGCTCTTATAAGAATAATTAAAAAGCAGGGTCTTCTCATAGGATAAGAAAACTCTGCTATGAATAAAGATGAGAAACCGATGCGTCATCACTCCACTAGCAGATTCGCAATACATCACCGAATTCGATCCCGCCCCCAAAATTATTTTAAACCCAGAAGATCAAATTAGCTGACAAAAGCTGAATATTATCCAGTTTTCCCCACAATTAAAGCTGATATGTGCTAACAGTGTCTTAACTCATGCTCAACACACACAAATCTGTTACAATCTAAAAAATAATTAAATAAATAAAGTACTCTTGAGTGTCTTGAACCTTTAAACACAAAAAAAATGAATGCTTGCTTGATTTTTAAAGTGAAGCTTGATGATTTATGGATATTTGTTTAGATGGATGGATGGATGGATGGATAGATAGATGGAAGAAGGATTGATTGATTGCACATTCAACTAGAACCATTATATATATTTAATTATTTTTTACTCTCTTGCAATCATAAATGTTTCTTTAATACATAGTTGAACTAATCGAAACCTATATTTCCATCATTTTAAGTGCTGATGTTTATGTGGATAACATTCGCTTTTTGGTATTTCCTCTTTGAGAAGCAGTTCTGTGGGCTGGTGTTTGTTTTAAAGTCATCTATAAATGAAGCTCATGAAGTTTGTTTGTCAGTCAAGTTACCGCGTCTTTTCATCTTCCTCACTCCTGTGCTGAATCGTAATGAGTTTCCTGTCAGATTTGTCTTTCAAAATCAGCAGGACTCATTTCGCAATAGGCAAAGCGAATGTGTGACACATACAATAGTAACAACTCAGAACACCCTAGCAGCATGACTTTATTTTAATTATTCATTTACTTTTATGAATAAGTAAGCTGCATTCAAGTTACGCTTCTTATTTTTTTTCCTCCAAATCCATACCTTCTCTGGTATTCAAACCCATCGCATTGGTGTTTGTTTGTGCCCTGTTTCTGTGTTTGAGCTACAGGAACGGGTTTTGCAGAGACTGCTGACATTTACTTCAGAACATTTTTAATATCTCCTTTTCCCTCAGTAGATGTAAATACAACATCATGCACTGTTGCTTGTTTCAAACCTTCATGTTGAAGTGTTATATGTACAGCATGCAGCTTGATCTAATTAAGGTTTGGGATGAATCACAGCAGGTTGCACAAGCTGAATAAATATCATACCATGCACACATAGCATACTAACATAACTCTAAGACACAACAAATATGTTTAAAAGTCTTTGGTTTAATTCCATTTGGAAGGAATTTATTGGTAATTCAATTAAAAGAAACATTGTCAAAGATGATACCATATATGTCTTCCTCACATTGCATTTAAATCTAATGGTTTGAAGGATAATGGCTAAGACAAATGATTTAAAACAATATTTTAGGAGCTGTGCTGTACTTCCTAGTGATAGTATAAAGTTTAAATTAATCTGTCAATACTTTTTAGATAAAAACTTAGATTGCACTGCAAGTGTCTTCTGTAAATCATCATGAAAGTGCATGTGATATGCTTGATAATGCTTTAAAGTTAATAATTTATTTGGGATGTTTCATATTCATAAGGCAAAATAAATGTGTTTTACTTCCTTGTTTAAAATTTTCTAAAGATCTAATAATATTTTGTTATACTTAGACCTCAATTACAAGAAATGAGAAGGCAATAAAAACATCTCTAATCATATTTATATATATAATGTACAATTTATTACTTCAGTTATGAGGAATTAGGATCACTATATGGATTCATGTCAACTTTTCGTTCTTGTGTTTTTATTTATTGTTTGTTTGTTTGTTTTTTCAGTGTAGTAAACTTGCTTGGTAGCTCACCTGGTACCTTTATTTTTATCATTTTAAAACTGTCTGTGATATCCTCTATAATGCTTTAGGGCCCTATTATACACCCGGTGTAATAAAGCACAAGACATGTTTGCCCTGACGTGTTGCTATTTGCAGACCAGCACAACCTTAATTTTCCCGTTTTCGGTCACATTGTTTAAAAAGCAAATCCATTTGAACCACTTTGTGGACTCATGGGTGTTCTGGTTTAGAAAAGAGGTGTGTTAAGGCGCACTGTTGGCGCATTGCTATTTTGAGGAGCTAAAAACTGAAAGCAGGTCTAAAGTCCAGCGCAGAGCACGTTAGTTGTGCGCCTCTCTTACACATTGCTTAAAACATGCAACATGTACAGAAATACGCAAATATGTTCACGACAACTTGCTTTTGTATAATGTTATTATTATTAGTATTATTTATTATACTCATATTTATATTTGTTTTATCAAAAACAAGCTTAGATTTGTCCACCTGTCAGGTTTTGGACCATATGGGGCATAGCATGTGTGTTTGGATGTAACAGTTTTTTGACCACACTTCGTTATTGTTGGTAATTTATTCGTTTGCTGGAAATTAGAACTGAATTTAGAAATTTTTTTGAAACCAATCTTTGCACTTAACAAACAAAATTATTTATGTAGGTTAAAGGATGTCTTCAGTGAGGTGTACAACACTATTTCATTATCCACGAAAGAGAGAAAGAGAAAGTGAAAGTTAAAGGCAGATTGGAGGAGGCTCGTTCTTTATCCTCACGCTGCACATGCTCTGTTTAACTGTTTTCTCACTAGTGAAGCATTCAGTTTTTCCACTTACACAGTCCACCATGTACATAGCAAATGCACCATGGCATGATGCAACTGACTTGTAAAGGGAATGGGAGATGAGACTCTGATTGGTTTATTCATAAAACACACCCATAACTCTGTGCTATTAGGATAATAAGCACAACCCTGTTAGACCATGCGCCGCGGTGCAGAGCGTTTTTTTCGTCCTTAAAAAAGCAAAAGTGGATTCGGACACATCCTTAATGCTTTTGTGCCCTCCATTTTAGACTTGGCTGTGATATGCTTGATAATGCTTTAAATCTTAATAATTTATTTGGGAAATTTAATAAAACTGATGTCTATTACTCTCTTCTTTAAATTAGTCTGTAAAGATCTAATAATATTTTATGATTCTCAGACCTCAATACCAACAAATTTAAAAGGTTATAAGGACTTCTTCATGAACATTTAAAAAATACTTTAATAAATTACAATTTAATATTTCAGCTATGATACAGTATATTAGGATATATTATATTTGTGTTCTATGTCATTCACTAATTTAGTTTACAACTTTGCTTATATTATATTCAGTGGTGGAAAGAGTACTGAAAAATCTTACAATGAAAAAGGGTCAGAGGGTTGCTGAATAACCTCTGAGAGATTTCAGCTGCTGTCTGGGCTTTCATTGCCTTTCTACACCTCCCTTTTTTCATGTATTCGATACTTTTTTGGTGCATCATTTCATTTTATTACACATAACTTAATTTGTAAACTAAATAGATTTTGTTTTCTTAGCATATGGATTTCTTTGGTTGTTACCAACATCCAGGGAAAAGTTCAAGTCAACAGCACATTTAGAAATATGTTTTCTGAGAAAAATGGTGATGTGTTTAATACTTATTTCCCCCACTGTAGTTCATAATAAAAATAAATATAATAACAATAAAAATCATCTGGTACAGCAGTGCATGTGAAAATTCAGTACTTATTAAAAACATGGTAAAATGTAATGGTTGATTTAGCAAATGTCCATTTAATGACATTTCCTTGTAAATTTGTATTGGTTTGTATAAGTTTAGCATAGGTGGTGTGTTACTTTAAAATCCATCCTGATGGCAAAAAAGTAATACTAACCTACATTATGCAAAAGAAAATGTCTTCAAAGTGTAATGGGGAAAAAGCCAATAAAACAGTCAGTCTCCATCAGTCTTGCTCCTCTGACCTCAAATGCAGCCTCTTTATACTCAAAAGCAACTATTAATGTTTGAAAAAGATAATAAAATCCATTGAAAGAGGCATATGGATGATAATAGTGGAGAGCAGCTTGTGCGCTGGGGAAGAAATGAGATCTCGCCGGAGCTCCGAGATGACAAACTGTGCCAATACAGAGTGAAGTCAGAGGAGACCAAGAGCGAAGCTGCCATATTTAGGCCTTTGATTCCGTAAGTGACGTACATTGTCTGTCTTTGGCCCGAGAGCCTGAGACGTCTCAGCGTGGAGAGGAAGATCTCAGCGATACGGCTTTCTCTTGCATAATGTTCTTGTTTGGTCCTGGCAGTCTGCGCAAACCACTTGCAACATTTTTGTGCAATGCATCGGGGGACATTCAGCTTCATTACTACACTGTCTCATTTGCTTTAACACCGAGATGAAAGCCTTAAAATCAAAGCAGCAGAATTGTGACAGAAAAAAAAGAAAGAGGGCGGGTTGGTTTAGTTTTGTGTGTGTGTGTATTTGTGTGTGTGTGTGTGTGTGTGTGTGTGTGTGTGTGTGTGTGTGTGTGTGTGTGTGTGTGTGTGTGTGTGTGTGTGTGTATTTGTGTGTGTGTGTTCGTGCTGCAGGCGGAAGAGTAGATGGAGGTGGAAATCACACTGGAAAACTGTTCAGCCTTGCTAATTAACCTCTCTCTTTCCTAACACACACATACACACATTCTCAAAGACACTAACTCTGATGTATTCTGACCTACTAAAGATGTCACTGGAGCCCATAGGCAGTCGCTGCACGCTTGTGTGTGAAAGCTTTCTGCTGGAACTGCTGCTTGTTGTAATACACCATTAGGAAATGAAGTATTTGTTAAATAGCGCTTAAATCAAACAGGGAGTGTGTCGGTGCCTGCACCTTATCTTCCAGTGCCCCTTTTCAGCTGTGCTATGCTTGAGAAGATAAAATAGCTTATGGCTAATTACAAGTAAAGGTTCTTTCAGTTGTTTTGTCAACAGTGTGAACGATGATGAGTTTTGGCTTTGGAGGGTTTTTGTAGAAGGAGACAGAGAGAAAAGAATGATGATGGATTGAAATAATGGATTCAGAAATAATTCTGTTATGTGGTGTATTTTAGTTCATTTTAGTATTGAGGTATTAATTGATTTTATGGTACAACTGAAATGAGAGTACACAATTGATCTCCTGAAAAGGTACATAAGTGTTGGACAACTCCTTCTTTATTACAATATCTATGAAAATAATATTACTGGAAAGGTAAAGTGATTTTATGAACAATTTCCATATTAAAAGATGAATCATCATTTAAAAGGATACGTTTAAAGAAACTCATAAACACCAATCATTAAGTTCTGTAAAACGAAACATCTGGTAAAAAAAAAACTACGGGTATTGTAAACTAAACATTTAAGGCATTTTTAATAAACATTTGGTAAGCATTTTCTGATGAATACATTTTCATTACTGATATCCGCACCTTTTGCCGTTTGCTTTTCACAATGCACGTGAGCTGGCAAAAGCCCAGCAAATGCTAAGTGTTCATGCAGACATTTTAATATTGCAAAGCTAATCAAACATTGTGCATATCTCATTACAATACTTTTGCATAATTCTATTTCTATTTAAAAACAAAGTAAATTAAAATGAACTTTTAAGTGATTGCAAAGGTATTGTGTGAAACTTGGAGAGAAAAAAATGCTTTATATTGTACATGGGAGAATGTGTTTCTGTAACATTTTTGTAAAAAGTGTTGTCAGGTGTTTAGCAAAAAATAGATCTTTTGATTTATGATAAAGCGTTTTTTATTCTTTATTGTAAATGGAAAAGTTGCATTTACACAAAAAGAAACTTTTTTAAAAAACACTGTTTAAAAATGTATTTAATGTTTTATATTTACTGAAAATAAATTGACACGTTTTGGATATACTGTAGCAAAATGCCTTTAATTAGTTCTTGAAGGAACACATTTGTCAGTGTTAAGGTACAAAGTGTCTTGTCACTGTAGTGGAGCCATCATGGATCAGATTGGTACCTTTGATGAAGGTGCAATATTGTATCTGCAGGTTTTAAAAGGCAAGGTTACATTTTGGTTTACCATGGTACAAATCATGTATCTAAAGGTACAAACTGCAATTGTACAAATTTGTTTCTTTGTCTTAATGTACAATTCCAATCCATAAAAAGGTACTGCCCCAGTGACAAGGGTTTGTACCTTCTTTGGTACAACATTGAACCATTTTTTTCTGAGAGTGTACATGAGGATGATGTAAAACATCCATAAAACGTCCATAATGAATTCTTCTTTAGGCAAAATCCCCATATTTTTTATTTATTTATTTTTTTTGCTAATTATATTGTTAAATTATATTGTTAACTTATTGTTAAAAAGTCCAATATTAGTTTTGGTAAAAACCTGCACTCATTTTCCATATTAACTGAAATGTATGTAAATGGCACAAATATGGCCTATATTTTTTTCTTTACAATTATTATTGTGAATATTCCATAATCTATTATAAAACATAAAACTACTTACAAAAAGTTAACACGTATTCTAAATGCATATACAAATTTATAAATGTAAATAAATGTATCATAAGGAACGCGGGTATGAATATATTAAAACTTGTTTGTTGTAAAAATTCATAATAATGACAGAAAAATACTAATTTGTGGATCTCCTTATACTTCCGAGTGCAACTATCCTGCTGTTGTAGCTGGTGTATTCTGCGAAATTTTCTTACCCCTTGGTTTCGAGTGCATGCATTTTTTACAGTGTTCAATTCGAAATTTACCCAGAAGTTTGTATCCCTGCAATGCATGTAAACTACATTTGTCAAAACAACATCAAATTGACATCTAATACTGGTATCAAAAACACATCCAAACATTTTTTCAAAAAAATATTTGACATGTTTTTTGATACCAATTTGATGTTGTTTTAAAATCAAGATAGTTGATCGACATCAAATCAGCATTTTTGATGAGTTTTTTAATGTCATTTTGTCATTAAGTGCCCGCTGGTGGAAAGCAGCAAATGACAGACAATGAAACTTCCTTAATAGTATAACACTGGATCAAAAACAGAAATAAAGTAATACTCCGCTGCTTCCAAATCTACTCCTACAGCTCCTCTATTCTCTGTCAAAGGTTTCCTTTGCTAAAAGAGTGTACATGTCAGCTGGGATTGGACTTGTTTGCCTGTGATGTAAAGGCTCAGGAATAGTTTTCCAATTGCTCTCCTTCTAAATCACCTCAGACAGAGCAGAAGCACAAAACACTAAACGCTCCACAACCTATCAAACACACTTCAACCACCCGCTTCTCACATGCAGAGCAGGACCAGTTCAAACACATTAAAGACAGTTCAACAGTGTCAAAGGATCATCCACAATAAGGGTCCATGAAAGGCTCAAATATTACAAGTTAGCCCAACCAGGCAGGTAAAAGGGCAGTCCTAAAAGAGAAGTCAAAGATAAACAGGCAGAGGTCATACACCTGGCAAACAAACAGATCAATGAAAATCACTTGGTAAGGGAGGGAATCTGCAGTGTGTGGTGTGACCAGGTTAATGTGTGTGTACTGTAGAAGCTAGTGTTGGTGCTTTTAAAACATTGCTTCATAAAGCTTCGATACCTTTACACATATCTTTATTACACAGTTGTTCAGCGCATGTTTCAAATTGACAAGGTTGCTTGATTTCAGTTATCGGCTTTTGCTACTGTTTCAAAACATTTTGACAATTCAATGGCTCTCGGTTTGGCGGTTCAATCAGTGGAGAAACACTAAACTGGTTTCATAGTTTTTACCTGATCTCGAATCAGTTTTACAAGTTGAGATATTTGTGAAATGAAAGTTTTAACCCTAACCCTAAAAGGAAGCTAAATAGACTATAGCCATTTGAATATGTTTAAACCTATTCTTCAAAGCCTAACAATAAAACTAAATATCACAAATTATATAAAGCTGGAATTAATAAACATATAATTAAAAAATAAATTGGTATTTTGTGTTATTTATGTTGTTTAATCATTTTTGATAAATCATTATCATTGGTTCATTGCAAACTGTTGAGCGCCGCTACATTTATTTGAAATGGAGATGTTTTGTATCACATTTTAATGCATTAAAAATAATTAAACCATGTGGCTATTCATCTTCAGGGCCCAGTTTTTCCAAAAAAATTTAATCTGGATCAAATTGGTTCAGATTTGGAAATCCCATGTTTTGCTATCCAGGATTAACTGATCTATCTTTCTTTTCTGAAAGATTTTTGGAACATTGGGTTGGATCACTCTGATAAAAATGCCAAATTTCAGGATTGCCAAATCCTGTTTACCAGAGCCTTAAATGGAACCAACAGTGTAGCCTACCGGCTTAGCTCACAGCAACAGGTAGGCAAAATACCAGTGGCCACAAACAGCCATTGTTTGTTTTAATGATCAACAAACATTTTACATTTTTTTTAGTTTGTTCTAATTCAATGCTGCTTTGATATTGGTTTGTTGTTGTTGTTTACAATATCTTATTAAATCTGACATGCTTCATATTGGCTTCAAATATGAAGGAATTTATACAGTATATCATCAGTAGCCATTACGTTTGTGATCATTCACTTTTTTATTTTATTTGGTTCAAAAAATCACAACTGAATCCACCCTTCTGATGGGATCAGGATAATCCTGTTTTTTTTTTTTCTTTTTGGATCAAACAGATCCCAATCTGAGTTAAAAGTTTTGAATAACCCAAAGGGCATGTTTGATCCAAACCAAATATAAGATTGGATTACATGGTCTGATATTAATTCAAAATCACTCTGTTACTTTTGAAAAACCCAAGATTTGATCCAATCTGTGATCCAAAATCCCACTGGATTACATTGAAAAACTAGGCCCTGATGATTAATATTAAAATTACTATAAAATTACTACTAATTTTTAACTAATAATTTAAATAAATAAAATTAATACATTTTATAATAGATATAATAATTATATTTCATTATATATATATATATATATATATATATATATATATATATATATATATATATATATATATAATTTTAATACAAAATATAGCTTAATAATACTAATGATACAAACTAGAATGTATTTAATAATAATAATAATAATAATAATAATAATAATAATAATTATTATTATTATTATGATTATTATGATTATTATGATTATTATTATTATTATTATTATTATTATTATTATTATTATTATTATTATTATTATTATTATACTGTAATTAATAAATATTATTATTATTAATTATTTATTTATTTAATTATAAGTTAAGTCAACATCCTGCAAGCTTGTGTTTAAAACAACAAGAAGAAAAAATTTCTTCTAGCAGCTCCTTAGACCCTGAATTATTTGATTTCACCAGTCCATTAAACACAAATTGCAGAGCTATTTATCACTTGCTGAGAACGGTAACAGGCACTTCATCTCAATGAGCAGCTGTAGATCAGATCTCATCAGCAGCTTCCTGACCCATACAAAAACTAACCAGCAGCACCGGGTCACTTCAGACTGAACCTGCTCAACTCACATGTGCTCTGCTTTACTGACAGTATACATGCAGTACATTTAGTTTATAATAGTTTAATTGTTTATTTGTTTGCTTTTTATTTGTTTGTTTTGCATTTATTTGAGGTTACACGGTGACTCAGTGGTTAGCGCTCTTGCCTCACAGGGTCACTGGTTCAAGTCCCAGCTGGGTCAGTTGACATTCCTTTGTGGAGTTTGCATATTCTCCTTGTGTGGCGTGGGTTTCCTCCGGATGCTCAGGTTTCCCCCACAGTCCAAAGACATGTGGTATAGGTGAATTGGGTAAGTTAAATTGACCATAGTGTATGTGTGTGAATGCGTGTGTATGCATGTTTCCCAGTACTGGTTGCAGCTGGAAGGCCATTCGCTGTGTAAAACATACGCTGGATATGTTGCCGTTTCATTCCACTGTGTGGACCCCTGAGGAATAAAGGGACTAAGCCAAAGGAAAATTCATGAATGCATTTATTTGAGTCATTCCTTTATTATATTTGTTCATTGTTTGTTAGCCCCTTCTTTGAGTGTGTCTTTTTGTTTGTTTGTTTCTTTTCATTTCTTTTTGTTTGTTGTTTGCTTGTTAGTTAGTTAGTTAGTTAGTTAGTTAGTTAGTTAGTTAGTTAGTTAGTTAGTTAGTTAGTTAGTTAGTTAGTTAGTTAGTTAGTTAGTTAGTTAGTTAGTTAGTTAGTACTTTTGTGCGTTTATTTATCTGAGAGTAATTGTTTTAGTTTATTTGTAAGTTTAATTCTTTGTTAGTTCTTTCTTAAAGTGTTTTTGTTTGTTTGTTTGTGTGTTTGTTTGTGTGTTTGTTTGTTTGTGTGTTTGTTTGTTTGTTTGTTTGTTTGTTTGTTTGTTTGTTTGTGACTGATTGGTTTTTGGTTCTATATTTATTTATTAAAGTTTTGTTTGTTTTTCTTTCTTAGTTTTTAATTTGTTTATTTGAGTCATTACTTTATTTTATTTGATTGTTTAATTGTTTGTTTCTTTCTTTAAATGTTTTAGTTTTTTTTGCTTGTTTTTTTTTTGCTTGTTTTTTTTTAATGATTGGTTTTTGGTTCTATGTTTAAGTAATTTTTGTTTGTTTCTTATTTTTTTGTTTTTTATTATTTGTGTCATTTCATTATTTTATTTGTTTGTTTAGAGTTTTTTTTTTATAATTGATTTGCCACAAATTTCAGAATCCTGATGTCAATTTTAAAACTAGACACAGAAACAAAGACTCTAAACACTCACTACTTTTAACAAAGATTCTCCAGTGTTCTGGAGAACTCTGCATATTGTGTTCATTTCTTTAGAGAAGTCTTGCATTTGCAGGATCGTTGGTTCACATAATCCTTTTATCATGCAAATACTATAGGAACATGACTTTAGTTAACTCACACACAAGATACACATTATATATATATATATATATATATATAAAAATATATGATACAGGTTTTATTATGGTTTATACATAAGTATAGAGGGAATAGTACAGACAGAAAAATCACTGAACTAAAGTTTTATTCATTCCATCATAATGTAGTTTTACTGTAAAAAGAAAAAAAAAGAAAAGTTAACCAAAGTGTTTTTGATTGCACATGCCCTTATCGAAAGCTGATATTTGGCATTATATATGGCAACACATTACAACTGGATTTTACATACTGTATATACTGTAAAATACCATAAGAGTCAATAATTTGTCAAAATAGAGCAAAAATTACTGTTCAGATTTTTAACCATATCATACAATATTTTTGACATGTATGACATGGATTTTATATATGTGAAATCCATATGAACTAGTATGACACATATGTAATTTGAATATATTTCCATACATGAGATTTCTAATTTGGGAACTGTGTTTCCATCAGTCTGGTCTTGTGGATTTGGCCACAGGTTATCCTTTACATCACAGTGGTGTTTTCATTAGTCAAGAATCTTAGAAAGAACCTTCTGTCAATGGGATTTCAGGCCTGACATTGGTCTGCTGTGATGCTGTGATTGGGCTTTCTTACATACAGTAATATCAAGTATGAAAACATTGTCTGTAAAAGTGGTACATGGAACAACGAAACCATAAATATGGAATAAGGATGATTAAAGATGAAATCTATAAATAATGTAGTCCAGTTGGGACATCTTCTGTGGTAACTGATGTCATTTGATCTATCCTGAAACTTTCATCATCTAAAATGTAATATTGGACGTCAGTTGCATGCATCAAGAGTAATGCAACAGTTATTTATTATTTTGAGAGCTTGTATCAGTTGATAGTTGCATCATGGTAATTAATTGAATACAGGGTTATTTCAAATGCAACGTTTGAGTTCCATTTTGAAACGGGTTCAATTGAAATGTTTGATTGTGTAATATTGAAAGGTGATTTTAGTTCAATGAACAAAGTATCTTTAAGTTATGTGTGTTGTATCTAAATATTTGAAAAATAGTTCAGATTTTTGCAAAAATTTGCAATTTTGGCAATGGTTGTGAGTTTTGTGTCTAGAGTTTTGAAAATCAAACCAGGGTTCTGAAATTTGTGGCAAAACAATTGAAATTTTTTTACAAAATTGAACAAATTGAAAAAAAGTTTATTATAATTTTCACTTTGATAATAATTATCAAAACCTAATTAATCTAATGCATATCTAATTAATTATTATTTTCATTAATTCAGCATTAAGTAGTCTGTGTACAATAATAACAGATCATTCCTTACTGGCCTAAAACTGAAAAGCCCTGGGCTCCATTGTTTCTCCTCAACAAGCCAGATGATTTAAGGTCCCCTTCAAGTTCACAGCACAACTCAAGCTTAAATACAGAGGGTCAAGGGCTTTGCTCATTACAGGAACGCAAGCCCAACTAATAACTATTCTGATAATAGAATCTATACAAAGTGTATTAAGACAGTAAGTACGTGTAAACTGCACCCAGGGCTCTGTTTTCCTCGGAGTGATGAATAGCTGCAATCTAATGATGAGATACTGGGTCCGATTTGCTGTTTTCATTACTTTTTTCCTCTTTCTGCTCACAGTCTGAAACAGTGATACAGATATCTCTATTACACTTTTCTCTATCATAGTGTTTGATTAACATCCAATTAACATGCGATGTGTTCAAACAGTATGAAAAAGGCTGTGTGCGTCTCTATATTTAACCATTTCACACTACAGCTAATGAGAATCCTCAATTCAGAGTGTCTGTCATAAATGTGCTTTATTATACCACATAACAGATTCTAGGCCCTTCTTTCTTTCTTTCTTTCTTTCTTTCTTTCTTTCTTTCTTTCTTTCTTTCTTTCTTTTTAGTGTCCTTTCAGTCTTATTTGATTCATTTTATTGTATTTGTTTGTTTTTTCGCTTGCTAATCTGCTACTCTCTTTTTATCTTTGTTTCATATTTGTTTGTTTTTTTAATTTGCTTGAGTGTTACTTTGCCTTGTTTGGTTGCACATACAGTTGAGGTCAGAATTATTAGCCCCCCTGTTTATTTTTTTTTCCCCTAATTTCTGTTTAACGGAGAAAAGATTTTTTTCAGCACATTTATAATCATAATAGTTCTAATAACTCATTTCTAATAACTGATGTATTTTATCTTTGCCATGATGACAGTAAATAATATTTGACTAGATATTTTTCAAGACACTTTTATACAGCTTAAAGTGACATTTAAAGGTTTAACTAGGTTAATTAGGTTAACTAGGCAAGTTAGGGTAATTAGGCAAGTTATTGTATAACGATCGGGAAAATAAAGCTTAAAGGCGCTTATAATTTTGTCCTTAAAATGGTGTTTAAAATATTAAAAACTGCTTTTATTCTAGCTGAAATAAAAAGTAAGATTTTCTCCTGAAGAATATGAAGAAAATAGTATCAGACATGCTGCGAAAAATGTCCTTGCTCTGTTAAACATAATTTGGGAAATATTTAAAAAAGAAAAAAAAAATTCAAAGGGGGGCAAAAAATTGTTACTTCATCTGTATATATATATATATATATATGTATATATATATATATATATATATATATATATATATATATATATATATATATATATATATATATATATATATATATATGTGTGTGTTTTTGACGTTTCTTTAGTTGTTTTTTGTTTTAACACTTGTGCAATGTTCAAATTTACTAACCTTTCGTTATGTTTGGGATGAAAGCATTCACTGAATTGAACTGCTATTATTATATTATAAGAGAATTTATTTTTATTTTATAATTTTTTTTATGTTGCATAAATCGGTTAATCAACCTCTCAGTGCTGATTAAAACTACTAAATGTTTTTAAAAAATACAGGATTTTAACTCTTTAACTGCCAAATTCATAAATGATGTCACTGACTTGGTGAAAAAAACACACACGAAAATACGCATTTTCAATATAAAAAGTAATTGTGTACTGGATTTTTAAATAACATTTTATCACACTTTTGAACATGTGAAATAACATTGCCTTTGATGCATTGCTAGTTTTTGTGCAGTATAAGTTTTTAAATTTTTTCTCCTTTACTGTGGTGGCTGTTTTTGTCCCATTGACTTCCATTATAAAAACATGTATGAGTGAAAATCATGACACCATATAATCATGCGTTTTTGATTGTTGGGGTTTTTTTCCTGTTGAAAAGAGGTCAAATTTGTCATTTTTATTGTTGATCATCACTTGACACTATTAACCCTTTAGGCTTTTTTTAGGCTTTTGTAAAAAAAAAAATGTTTCTGTATTTAACATGAAGTATAACAGCAAATTAATTTGTGTGTACGTGTGTCTGTAAGTGTGTGAGAGTATGAGAGTGACCTTTGCACACTTATCTTGATGCGTCTGAGAAAATCAAAATATGCACCTCGGCTCTCAGAACTATATAGAGTAAACAAAAACAAAAACTGTAGTTATACTTTTTTTTTTTTTTTTGCTTTTGTTTTTTTTTAAGTATTATGTTCCTCTTTTTGTCTGATATTTATTTGTTTTTTTATTTTATTTTTTGTAATGTATTTATTATTAGGGTTTTGTCAAATTTATTAAAAATAACTTTTTTGTTAATTTGTGTCTTTGATCCTTTTAAATAATTTTTTTTTGTCTTTATTGTTTTGTTTGACAGTTACACTGAAAATATTAATACAAACAATGTATATGGGTTGAATGTAAACCAATTAAATTTAGCAATGTTCAACTTAATTTGTTTGTTTAAATTCAGCCCAAATAAATTGTTTACAATCACTTAACTTAATAATGTTAGTAAATCGAAGGAATCATCTTCTATAATTTTTTTCAGTGTACAGTCAGTGTACTTTCTTTCTTTCTTTCTTTCTTTCTTTCTTTCTTTCTTTCTTTCTTTCTTTCTTTCTTTCTTTCTTTCTTTCTTCTATTTTCATTTGGTTGGCTTGAATTTTTTTTTCTTTTGTCTTGTTTCTTTTAGTTTGCATTTGTTTGCATGATATCTTTGCTTATTTGAGTTGTTATTGTGTTTGTTTGTTAGTTTTTGTCTGTTTGTTTTTGTTTGTTTGTTTGTTTGTTTGTTTTATTACTTGGTATTTTGTTTTTATTTGCTTTGTTTCTTGTGTGTCTCTTTGAGTTTGTTTTTGTTTGTTTGTTTTGTTATTTTTTGTGCTTTTAAGTCTTTTTTCATTTGTTTAAGTACTATATTTGTCATGTTCTCTTGCTTAGCTTTTTCTCGTTTTTTGTAATTTTTTTATTGATTTTATTTATTTTTATAAAGGTTATTTTGATTTCTTGTCTGTTTTGGTGTTTTTTTTTTTATTTGACATTTTAATTTTCCAAATATCTCCACATTATGCCACCATTACACTTCACTATATCAGTCTGTTCTATTAACATCTAATCAACATGCAATGTGCTCATACTGTACATATGAAGAAGGCCGTGTGTGTGTTTCTATATTTAAACATTTCACACTGCAGCTAACGAAAATCCTCATAAGCCATCAAGTGTCCAACGTGACTGCACTTTCTGACACCAGAGAGCAACTTCTAAGTGTTAAGAAAGTGAAAAGTGCAGATGCAAAATAGAAACGCTGGTGTTATTGCCAGCGGACCCCATGATTAACAGAAGGAAAGTGCAAACATTAAGTTTCTCTCAGTCGAGCTCATGATGGCAGTCAGCCATGTGTTTCATTCACTCGCTAATTTGAAGCCCCTCTAGTGCTCAGTTCAAACGCAAACACACACTTTCCTAATGTCTGCTCGATGGGCCCCGTGTGAGCTTGTTGATATTGTTCTGCTCTATTAACTCAATAATGATATATCATAAATCAGAGAAGCGATCGCCATGTTTTGTTTCCCCCTGGTAATTATTTCACCCAGCTCCCGAGATGTGTCTGAAAGCACAAATAGCTCTTCATGATGAGTCAATTACTTCAGCACAACACCCCACTCTCTCCAATATAAATGGACAATAAATAATATGCATATTATGCTGTTTTCCTGCAACAAATCACTTCGGAGATGTAACTAATATCCAGGAACAACACTGCATGATGGACATCATTGGGGCAAACATATCTGGCACTGTCTTTCTGTAAATGTGAGATATTACGGTTCATTGCTTTCCATCATGCACACCACATGCGGCTTATGCTAGTTTAATTGTGTTTTACATATAATTTCTGGTTATTTAGAGTTAATATTAAGCAGCTCATTAGGAGGTGAATAGCTTTCTCTTTCATTTAAATAACTTACTAGGATCAAAATGATACATTACACTAAATTATGCTACAGACTTATCACCTTAAAACACTTTTAGCAACACTTTTAAAATTTGCGTAACATACAGTATATGGCTTTTCCAATGTAGTAAGCTAGCTTGGTAGCTCACCTGGTAGAGTTGAATAATATGAAGAGCTTGCTACTGTATTTTTTACAAAATTATAGTATAATGGTATATTGTTTATATATATATATATATATATATATATATATATATATATATATATATATATATATATATATATATATATATATATATATATATATATATATATATATATATATATATATATATATATATATGTGTGCCACGATTAGTGTCAACCATTTTATTTTCTTAACTGTGTGGATGGATCAATGTAATTACATATTGTTACAGTCACGTTTGTTTCTGAGACAGTTGAGCATGCTTTTAGCCCCAACATTTTACTGTATGACAGCAGCAAAACTGATATCAGCAAAGTTCTTATGATTTTTGAAAACATTTTGTCACAGTCATATATTTTTCATGAGCCTGGGTTGATATACTCAAATAAGTATACTCAAACATTTAGGTCTATATGCAGTTTGGATTAATTAAAAATCTAATACATAAATAAAACTACAATAAACACTACAATAAATTAATAATAACCTTAATTAAATCATTATTTAATTGATTAATAATTAAAGTAAAATGAAATACTAATACAATTAACAATAAAACTGTATAGCTATAGTACAATAAACACCAAAATAAAATTATATAGCTATAATAAACATAAAAACCAACATTAACATTATAATAAAACTATACACTGTAGCCACGCAAAGAAATATACACCAAAATAAAATCTATTAAAAAATTGACCTTTATAACTTGCATTAACTTTTCTTTTTTATTAGAATAATACAAAAAAATGTATCAAATGTTACACAAATTAATATTTAATGGGAAAAGCATGTCACATAATAAATTTTTACATTGTTATAGTATAATGGTACATTATTGTGCTTATTTATACAGCACACAAACACACACATGTTGCTGAGTCTTGTTAATCTGTATAGTGATACAGTATGACGCGTTTTCCTTTGCCTTGTCTTGCCGTGTTTAAACCTAGCCTTGTTTTGTTTGTTTTAAGTTGTCTGCTGCCTGCCATTTGACCATCTGCCTGTTATTTTGACTACAAATCTGGATTTGTCTGTATACATCTGTTTGCGCCTGTGTTGACTGTTGCCTACCTGACCTCTCTAATAAACCGACATTTAGATCTGCACCCCTGTCGTCAGCGTCACTTCACGTTACAGAAATAAATAAAAAAACAAGGCTAGGTTCAAACACGGCAAGACAAGGCAAAGGAAAACTCATCGTAATGTTTCACTATACAGATTAACAAGACTCAGCAACATGTGTGTGTTAGTCCAGGAATCAGTCCATGAGCAGCTTCAGCAGTGAGAGTCTAATCAATGAAGACATGGAGCAGGTGTGTGTGTGTTGCATGACAGGACTTGTTGTTCATATGAGACAGGATTGTAGTCCTTGTAAATGGGAATTTTCTCCAGGGATCTATGTAGGTTAGATTGCTGGTGATTGTGACAGTTTCTGAAACAGTTGAGCATGCTTTTAACCCCAACATCTGAATTTATAACTAAAGCAAAACATGCAAGACATGCAAGACAGAAGCAAAACATGCAATTTTTTCTTATATTTTTCATGAGCCTGGGTTGTTAAATATATTCAAACATTTAGGTACATAAATAAAACATACATACACTAATACATAAATTGCAATAACAACTAAAACTACAATAAACACTACATTAAATTTTTAATTCAATTATTTAATTGATTAATTATTAATATAAATTTAAATTAGTTATTTTAAAATGATCAATAGAACTATATATAATAGTAAACACCAAAATATAATAAAAATGTAGCAAACTATAATAAATAACTATAATTATTTATTATAAATATACAATAAATATACACAGAAATCAAATTAATAATAAAATTATGTACACTAGCTGTATTTAAAAAAAAGAAATGCCAAAATAAAATAAAATTAATAATTGAGCTTTATAACCATGTGAATGGTTGATAACAGCCTTCTGAGCCTACCAGTAGGCGCAAAAGGCCCCTACTGGCCCATATCTAGCAGCTGATAACCACTCATAATGCACATTTAATTGAGGGAATAACACTCTAATCGGCTGAACAAAACTGCAAAAGTTAGTGTTAATAATAATAGCAAATAATTAATAATAATAATAATAATAATAATAATAATAATAATAATAATAATAATAATAATAATAATAATAATAAGGTCACACTTTATTTTGATGGTTCGTTTGTTGAATTTAAGTAACATTGCATTTACATGCCAACTAATTCTCTTTAGATTATAGACTGTTAGGTTAGGGTTAAGGATAGGGTTAGTGTAAGTTTACATGTACTTGCAAATTTTTTTACAATCAGGTAAATGTCTGTTGAAGGAGCAGTATCAACAGACATTAAGCAGACAGTCTACTTATACTCAAATGGACCATCAAAATAAAGTATTACCAATAATAACAATAATAATAATAATAATAATAATAACAATAATAATAACAATAATAATAATAATAATAATAATAATAATAATTCTAGTTAATGGTATAGTTATTTTAATGATACTAAAGTAAAACATTTTCAAAACCTGTATGATGTTCTTTAATGTTCCCCTGTAGAACATTAAAGGTGAATTTATTGGTATCAATGTAAAATGAGTATTGGGATTCAGTTTCCAACATGACCAGTTTTATCATTTAAGTATCTTTTTTTATTATTGTTTACACGGGTAGACTACTAAATGATTTTATTTCACTTTTTTTAATTTCAAATATGTAGTAACAATTTCTACCTTCTCTGTGTTCCTTTTAGGGACAAGTAGATTTCTCCTTTTGTATTTCTACAGAAGCAAGAAAGTTTTGTTTGTTTATACCGACATAAGAACAAGCGCACAATGACTGATTTATCATTTTTGAGTGACTATCCTTATTCAATTTCCTTCATGCACATGGGACTAATGCAGTGACTCTCAGTCAGCGAGTGTCTCGAAGCAAGCTGCAGAAGTTCATCTTTAGTAAGATCTCAGTGGTAAAGAGAGGTGCCTGCTGTCTCTCAGCGCTAACTGAAACGAATGGACCTGTGAAAGCAGACACTGCCACAGACAGCCTCATTTCCTCAGCTCTAATAGTGCTCAGGTGAATAATTGTGCTGATCGATGGCGATTCACTCCAGCCTGGGCTCAGTAAAATGGGTTAGATTTGGCTTTACTTCAACACAGAGAAAACGTTTTTCACTTACAAGCAGTCTAAGCTTTTTCAAGTCATTTCCACACAATACACTCAGCACATTTCACCACTTGGGAAGCTAATCTACTGGATTTTTTTATATATTGCAGCTAGATTTTTGCAATATGACAGTATTTATCGTGGCATCACAAAATACATTGTTTACACCATTTCTTTTTTCATTATTTATGTGAACGCAATATTACATTACAAGGATGCAGACAGAAGCATGATTAAAAGCATTGTGAGAAATTGTGTTGCAATCTTGAAAGTACAGTTTACTTTTTGATTGTATTAAGCGATATTTTTTATTTTTATGCTGGTCAAAGTTTTTATTTTTATGCTGAAAAAGGTCAAACTACTGTGTCTTTTATTTAAAGTACATTTTTTATATTGCATTAATGGATAACCTAGTTTCTAATATTAATCTCTTTTATTCAATTTGCCTTAAAGCAAAAAAAAAAAAAAAAAAACCCTTAGGAAAAATTAAAAGCATTACTTTTTCTGAAAATAGTATTTTTACAAGAAACCAGCAGCTTTCATGTCATGCGACCACATGAAAAAAGGTACTGCTTATGTACTATTCGGTTTTTTATGTATGTGAGTTTGATCACCATCTTGCATGACATTTATAGCCATATTGAAAGCACCAACAGATAGTATACCTCAGATCTTGAAAATAAAATAACTAGCAATAACAGAGCAGAGTCCAAAGTACAATTTTACTTGCATTTGGATTTTAAGTTGAACCAAAATAATTAAATTAATTGCCCATGGGCAGAAGAAATATTTTTATTAATATTAAATTACATTTTACAGTTTCAAACAAGTCAAAATACTTTGAGAGAAGTTTGTAAATTTTGCTGTAACAAATTATAGTATTTTTTGGTCCAAAGTCAAAGTTGTACCAAAGTAAAAAATATAGATATTTAGTGTCTCTATAGCAGAGATGCCCAAACTAGGGCCTGCGGGCCAAAGTTGCCCCATGGTAACCTTTAATTTGGCCTGCCATTTCATCTAAGAAGAGAGGGAGAGTGATGGAGATAGTTTAGAGATTGTCATTTCAAATGTAATGTAATCTTTTAGTTGTTTGTTTTGTTGTTAATCTACAAAATAATAAGCTAACTGCAATGAAACGCTTTAATTTAAATGCTGTAATTTATTTTTAAATGTACGTACTGTCACCTGACGGAGCAAAGACAATGCAGAGATTTGGTGAGATTGACTAGTGTATTCAGCATTGAACTCCACTGTGTTACAAATATGATTGTTAATGTTTTTATCATTAAAAGGTATACTGGATTAGTTAATATGATTCAAAGTAATGTTTTCTATTTATTTTAAAAATTTAAAATATTTATTTTTTATTTATTTTAAAATTTGTAAAAAAATTTATTTATATAAATGAAGAAATTAGCCATGGCAACTTTACTGTAAAATAGTTTGGTATATTTATCTCCGGCCCTCGGCTCTCAATGGTATTTGGTTTTGGCCTTTATACAAAAAAGCTTGGCCAACCTTGCTCTATAGTAAACAGTATTTTTACTTTGTGTGAATGCAGTTTTTTCTTGGCCAGAATAAATATATTTGATTCAGATTCAATAAAATGTTAAAGTTTGAACTTAAGTTAAATTAAACGTTGAGAAAAAAAATAGACATAACAAAAAAGTTGGTTCAAAGTGTAATTGTTTTTCAGTGTAATTATTAGTTTTTGAAAAAAGTTTATTAATATGTTTGTTAAATTTCTACATTTTTAATCAAACATTTGGTTTAAAGTTAAAAATGAAGTGAGAAATATGATCTCATATCAATGAGTGTATTTCAGCGTATACTTTGTTAGAAAAGAAAAATGTCCTTTAAATGTGGTCAATATAAGGGTGATTCAAAATGAATACCACAACTTTGAAAATCGAGAGCTTTGCAAAGAAGAAAAGGAGAGTTAAGCTCTTTCTGTCATCAATTTAAGGAAGTTCTAAAGTCTCACATTAAAGAACTAAAAGAAGGAATAACAGTAGCTATCCTAACTGTTATGCTCGAGATGCTACAGAGAGCGTGGAATGAGTTGTGGTATTCTTTTTGAATCACCCTGTATTTAAACTATTAATTCATTGAATTTACAGAAATGGTACAATTTATCATGATATATATATAAATATTGTCACGGTCACCAGCAATCCAGCCTGTGCAGATCGCTAACGAACTACAAATCTGCTGCTATATGGACTACAAGTTCCAGTCATGCAACACACAGACACACCTGCTCCTTGTCTCCATTGATTACACTTCCACAGCTGATGCTGCTTATGGGCTGATTACACACACATACAGTTAAAGTCAGAATTATTAGCCCTCCTTTGAGTTTTTTTTCTTTTTTAAATATTTCCCAAATTATGTTTAACAGAGCAAGAAAATTTAAAATATTGTCCCCTTTAAGCTATATTTTTTCAATAGTCTACAGCAGTGTTTCCCAACCCTGTTCATGAAGGCACACCAACAGTACACATTTTCAACCTCTCCCTAATCAAACACACCTGAATCAACTTATCATAACATCAGAACAGACTCCAACACCTGAAGTTAATGGGTCAGAAAAGGGAGACATCCAAAATATGTACTGTTGGTGTGCCTCCAGGAACAGGGTTGGGAAACACTGGTCTACAGAACAAACCATCATTACACAATAACTTGCCTGATTACCCTAACCTGCCTAGTTAACCTAATTAACCTAGTTAATCCTTTAAATGTCACTTTAAGCTGCATAGAAGTGTCTTAAACATATCTAGTAAAATATTGTTTACTGTCATCACAGCAAAGATAAAATAAATCAGTTATTAGAAATTAGTTATTAAAACTATTATGTTTAGAAATGTGCTGAAAAAATCTTCTCTCCGTTAAACAGAAATTGGGGAAAAAATAAACAGGGGGGCTAGTAATTCTTATTTCATCTGTATATATGACTCACTTTTACACTCTCATTACACACTTACTTGCTGAGTCTTGTTATACTGTTTGTGAACATTACGATGCAATTTCCTTGCCTTGCCCTTCTGCGTTAGACCTTTGCTTTGTTGTTTTGTTTGTTTACGTTGCCTGCTGCCTGCCTGTACTGACTATTCACCTGTGTTTTGACCACGTCTCTAGATTCCCTGTATACATCTCTTTGCCCCTGTGTTGACCGTTGCTTTTATTAAATAAATCTCTGTTTAATGAACCTGCATTTGGATCCACCCTTCCTTTGTCAGCATCCCCATTCACATTACAATTATAAAGACTTATTTCATGATATGAGATTTTTGTCATATCCCAGCCTTATTTTTTAGCTAGATTTTTGCAGCAGATATGTTCTGCTTGTTCAAATTGCTTATTTAAAATGAGTTGAATTAATCCACACAATTTGACAACTTGAGTTTTGTGGGGACAGCTTAATTGTTTAATGTTCAATCCACTTAAATTTGTAAAAACAATTAAGTTAACCTGGTCAATTTGAGTTGGGACAACATGAAGGAAATATGTGGAACCCAGCATTTTTTTTTACAGTGAATTATATGAACACTATCACACTTGTAGGTGATCTCAGCCATCTTGACATAGAGCCATATTGCATATTTAATGCTTTTGTATGGTGAACTGCTTCCTTCTGGCATGCATTCAGATCTCAAGCTGTCCATTTTAACAGCTTTGAAAAAACCTCTGTTGCTGATTTGAAGACATCCCTTTAGAAGAAGTAACAAATGAATGTTAACTCCCTTATTGATAGCTCCTCCCCAAATATGTGCAATTTATATACTATATCGGGTTATGCAAGGATATGTCATTGGCATCTGTTAATGATGCGTGCGTATGTGGTAAGCTACAATATTGTTTGTTCTTTTCACCCATTTAGCATCACAGGCTAATGAGCTAGCTGAATAAACAAAGTATTTTCTGTTATCTAGTTGCAGCCAGTAACAGGTTGTTTTCTGTGTGTTGACTGTGCTAATGATTGTAATAGACCGGTCTTAGCAAGCAGATGGCGAGGTTCATAATTAATTGTGAGGAGGTGATTGATGGAGCCGTGTCAGTTTGTTTATGTTATGGGCTCTTGATGTGCATAATGTTGCCAGAGCTGTATATGTTACCATATGTTAGCAGCATGTTTAGGTCTAAATTAGCATAGCATCTTGCGGGTTTTGCATGAATCAACCACTGAAAGTCATGGGAAGGTCATTAGCATTTAAGAGGCTAATATATTGTAGTCATTTTGTGTTTTGCTGGAACACATTTTTTGACTCTACTATAGTTAAAGTTTAGCAAAGATTTGATAAACCCATTTAAAAAGCAGCGTATTTATCTTAAGGTGATGTAGTTTCAGTGTAACTACTCATTACTAAGCAATATTAATTAATAATTAAATGCTACTATATAGTTAGGTTTATGATGTGGGTTATTTATGGTTAATTACATGTAATTATGCATATTCATACATTCATTTTCTTTTCAGGTAGTCCCTTTATTAATCAGCAGTTGCCACAGCAGAATGAACCGCCAACTTATCCAGCATGTTTTCCACAGCGGATGCCTTACCAGCTGCAACCCATCACTGGGAAACACCCATACACACTCATTCACACACATACACTACAGACAATTTAGCTTACCCAATTCACCTATAGTGCATGTCTTTGGACTGAGGGAGAAACCGGAGCACCGGGAGGAAATCCACGCAAACACGGGGAGAAAAGGCAAACTCCACACAGAAATGACAATTGACCCACCTGAGGCTCTAACCAACAACTATCTTTGCTGTGAGGCAACAGCACTACCCACTGCGCCACCATGCTGCCCCCTAATTATGCATAATTAATTGTAAACATTGTTGTAAGTGCATGGAACGTGTAACTATGTCACCCTAAATTAACGTGTTACCTTTAATTAAATTGTATGTGCACTTGTAGTGTACTTCTAATCATATTAAACTAAGTGAACCCACTTAAGTGGCCTTACATTTAAATGAAACAGTTACAGTGCACTTACTGTGTGCATATATGTTTTTCATTGTACTTAATTTTAAAACAATTACTTGCATCTGATATTATAAACTTGTATAATTGCATATATAATAAAAATTTTAATTATAAAAAATAATTGCCTTACACCTTAACCCACCCTTAAACATACCGATACCTCTAAACCTGTCCCTAACCTTACCCGTATTTCACATTAGTAGCACCAATGCATCTAATTGTATGCAATATATTGTATAAATACAATATACACACAATAATTGCATTGTCTTTATTGTAAGAGAGTACAAGGTGAAGGGACTAGAGCTGTCACTGGGATGGTACATTTTCAAAAGGTACACATTTCTAACTAAAGGGTCCTTTTTAATACCTCAAGGGTACATATTAGTACTACTTTTTAATGTACTAATATATACATATTGAGGTACCAAATGGACTCAAGTACAAATGTGTACCTTTTCAAAATCTACCACCCCAGTGTCTCTTACTTTCATTCCTGGGAGTGCACATAGTAATTAAGGCCACTCAATATAAAGCGGGACCAAATAAGTTTGATAATCAATAATAAAGTTATACAGTGGTAAGTCAAATAATTATGTTTTGAAATCTTCTTTTTTTTTGTCATTTGAATTCATTTGAAGATACAAGATATAACTTCTAACATATATACATACAGTATATATATATATATATATATATATATATATATATATATATATATATATATATATATATATATATATATATATATATATACAAACAGTAACTTCAACTGTGGTACACTTGAATTCTAAAGTTTTGCAAATTCTTTATACATTTAATTAATTTAAACTCTTAATTAATTTAATTTATTTGCAATCAACATGCAGTTATGTGACAGAAAACATTAAAATTAATTTACAATAAAATGCATTCTCTTAACAACGTGTTTTAAAGTAGGTTAAAAAACATTTTATGTTTTTATTATTGTTGTAGGGTGGCATGATAGCTTAGTAGTTAGCACTGTCGCCTCACAGCAAAGATGGTCACTGGTTCGAGGCCCAGCTGGGCCAGTTGGCATTTCAGTTGGCATTTCTGTACGGCTAGATGGGCATCCACTGCATAAAACATATGTAGGAATAGTTGGTGGTTCATTCCGCTGTGGCGACCCCTGAAAAATAAGGGACTAAGCTGTAGCAAAATGAATGGATATTCTTGTTGTTTTTGTTGTTGAGCTTATACAAGGTAACCTTGGAACATACCTATAGCAATACAGTTGCATTTGGCATAAATTAGCCTTGTCAGTAGTGAGTATACATTTGTACTTTGCATTAAAAACATTTAATTATTTTGTTTCTGTGATAAGAGGCAAATATGAGATGCTTCAGTCTGCGATTGTTTAGAGGCATTGCAGAGGATCACCACAGAGGTGAACAGCGTTCCAAGGGCACTCACACAAAGAGTAATGAACCTAAAGGGGTTGCTAACGGCTAGCTATATCTTCAGCGTGTGTGTATGTAAACACGTGCTTCCAGACCTGCATGTGTGTGTATGTGTCGGAGGGGAAGTCACACTGTGGTTGACTGGGCAAATGGGCCAGCAGCTTCAGGAGAGACAGCTGATTCATACTGAGTGGCACTGGAGGAACAACTATTTATAGAAGCATACACACGTAATCCAACACCTCAGATTTACCTGCACACACACTCACACACTCTGACACTGAGCAATTGAGTTCATACAACTGCTTGAGCTGATGAAGTAATACTCTGCTGTCAGTACTCGGTTATATAATGTACATATATGTGTATGAGTACATTGGTATATGTATGTCGACTGCGTATGTGTGTATACAGCGGTGAGGGCAAAATGATTGGCCTTCCTGTGAATTTTTTTTTTCAAATATTTATCAAGGGCTGTTTAACGAGAGTGACACGGTGGCTCAGTGTATAACACTCTCACCTCACAGCAAGAAGGTTGTTGGTTCGAGTCAGTTGGCATTTCCGTGTGGAGTCTGCATATTCTCCTCGTGTTAGCATGGGTTTCCTACGGGTGCTCCGGTTTCCCCCACAGTCCAAAGACATGTGCTATAGTTGAATTGAATAAACTAAATTGACCGTACTGTGTGTGTGTGAATGAGTGTGTTTGAATGTTTCCCAGTACTGGGTTGCAGCTGGAAAGGCATCTGATGTGTAAAACATATGCTGGATAAGTTGGCAGTTCCTTCCACTGTGGCGACTCCTGATAAATAAAGTGAATGAACGAATTAATGTTTAACCAAGCAAGGAAATTTTCACAGCATCATGTAATATTTTTTCTCCTAAAGAAAGTCTTCTTTATTTTAAGGTATCTTTCTGTCTGTATGAGTTGTGATACCGATTATATAGAGATATTATTTATTTATTTATTTATTTATTTATTTATTTATTTATTTATCATTCATTCATTCATTTTCTTTTCGGCTTAGTCACTTTATTGATCTGGGGTCGCCACAGTGGAATGAACCGCCAACTTATCCAACTTATCACTGGGAAACATCCACACACACTCATTCACACATACACTATGGCCAATTTAGCTTACCCAATTCACCTATAACTCATGTCTTTGAACTTGTGGGGAAAACCGGAGCACCAAGAGGAAACCCACGCCAACATGTGAAGAACATGCAAACTCCACACAGAAGTGCCAACTGACCCAGCCAAGGCACGAACCAGTGACCGTCTTGCTGTGAGGTGATCATGCTACCCACTGCACCACAAATAAATAATTTTTGAGCAAGAGATTGTCTTTTGCAGGTAATCCTTGGCATTTTGCTATTTG
Source organism: Danio aesculapii (assembly GCF_903798145.1). NCBI lineage: Eukaryota > Metazoa > Chordata > Actinopteri > Cypriniformes > Danionidae > Danio > Danio aesculapii. The sequence goes on from NC_079457.1 coordinate 38,663,879, forward strand.
TTTTGTTTTGCAAATAGCAAGCATGATTCAAGAAATCTAACAATGTGACTCAGGACTTTAAGAAACTTGATTACAAACATAATATAATTTGAATTATTTTTACTTTAAACACATGGATTATATATTCACATATACACTTTGTTTCGTAGTTTATTTACTGAGCAAATTACTTTTTTCTTGTTCAGATTTTAGATACAGTACACCAAGCCAATACACACTCTGTGAGAAAATAATAAGCATAGAAGTCTGCAAGAAAACTGTATGTTTCCTCAAATTATTTTTCTTCTACTCAAGTAAAAAAGTAAATTAATTAACATCTTTGATAACAAAGAGGTGTGTAAATGATCTGAAATTTCCATTCTGGGAGTCAACATTAATATAACTAAGTTTGTTTGTTTGTTTTTACATTTGAAAGACACTTTGATCCAAAGTCACTTACAATGCATTCAGTATGGAAATCTGTTGCATATACAATGGACTGTTATATTGTGGACAAGTCAATCAGAAGAGCATATATATGATCTTAGTTGAGTCCTGGTGGTTCCAAACATCTTCCACTTACAGATGATGGAGGCCACTGTGCTCATTGGAACGCAGAAATGTTTCTGTAACTTTCCCCAGCCTTGTGCTTCGAGACAGCCCTGTCTTGGAGGTTTACAGACAATTCCTTTGTCTTCATGCTTGGTTTGTGCTTTGACATGCACTGTCAACCCTGGGACCTTATATAGACAGGTGTATGCCTTTTCAAATCCAATGTCCAATCAACTGAATTTACCACAGGTGAACTCCAATTAAGCTGCTGAAACATGTCAAGAATGATCAGTGGAAACAGAATGTACCTGAGCTCCATTTAGAGCTTCACGGCAAAGGCTGTGAATACTTCTGTACATGTGATTTTTTAGGTTTTTATTTTTAATAAATGTTTTATGTTTAGAATTTTGAGGAAATAAATGAATTTAACCAATTTTGGAATAAGGCTGTAACATAAAAACATGTTGAAAAAGTGAAGCTCTATGAATACCTTCCAGATGCACTGTATATTTCTATTAAATTACACTATCAATGCTGTGAAAGGAACCTTACAAAATTAAAAATAGTCATGCCAACCTTTCACTGGAGGTTTTTCAGTGGCTGAAAAACATTTACCATGCATATAACCCGTTAAACAAGACAGTACCCTTTGATTTAACAATTTAATAAATTGAATGAAATAATTGGTTAAATTTATAAATCCCTGGAAATCCAAATATTGATGTTTAATGAAAAGCATCTGGGAACTGAACCCCTGTTAATGCTATTGCTACTATAGCATCATGTTCTGCTGTTTAAAATTCACATAAGTGACTTGCTCATCGTTATCTATTTTGTTTTTCCATACATCTGCAAATCACCTTTAATCCATGCAGTCTCCAGTACACTCACACATAAGCACACACATGCAGCAAAGCAAGGTAGGCTGACCAGAGTGTGATTTGTAGGCTACTTTGATGCATGTATTTACTCATCCTGGGGATCAGAGCTGCAGTACAACCAGCCAGACATTTCTGTATCCATGGCAGCCTCAGAGTGAACCCTTTATCATCTCGGCACACACATGCACATACGGAGCACACACCACATGCAGGGGTGTTAAAGTTTCTATGGCTTTATCCATCCAGCCCAGAAGGCTTGCTATGAGAGCCATCCATCCACCCACACATACAGTCTCACTCACATTATAACCATGACCGAAAGCAGGATTGTCATGTGTTGCATGAAGTGACATAATCTCTGTAATTTGTATGTTACACATAAAACGACATTGTCAGGTTAGGTTTACTGTAGTCACTATTTGTCTGTACAGTTTCAACAGTGAGTTATTACTGAGAAGTACTGTACAGTATAACATTAATTTTTATCAGTCATTTTGCATTAGAGGGATATTAAGGATTTAATTGTAGGATTTAACAAATGCCTTGCAACATGTTAGTAACCAAGTAAACTGCTGCATGTGGTCATGCTAATAGCCAGTTAACCCTCTGGTACTGAGGGGCTTCTGTGGAGAAGTATTGACATTTTCTGACTTTTGTGCTTACACAGCCTCATAGTGAAAACTTACCCACGTCTATAAATGTTACGGTATGACGCCGATATGACGCTGCAGACAGCTCCTGTTTCTTTTCACGCTACCAGCTGACCACTTACCTCCATGTGGATGGATTTTGCGCTGTTACCAGTTTACCCATTGGCTCACCACATATGTTCACTTGCTATGCAGAGAAGAGTTGACCGTGAAGATGGGGTTCGAGTCGAAGAACGGCTCCAGAAAGCAAGTAAAATAAAAACAAAAGACAAAATAAAATAAACAAGTAAAAAACAGGGTGAGAAGATGCTAAAATTTGAAAACATGGTAAAAATCAGGCGGCCGCGAGGGCTTTTCTTTTTCTGGATTGCTTTTGAAAACACTGTTGGTTGGGCTTAGGGAAGGAGGTGATCAGGTCAATTGGTGCTATTGAAAACACCGGTTGGGTTTAGGAGAGTGGGTGGGTGGGGAGGATCAGTAGGTTGGTCAGTCTCTCACTCAGTCAGTCGACAGCGGCCTCTGGTGGATATATCCGAGAACAGCAAGCACGAATGGCACTCGCGAGAGAAATTTGAGATCTGAAAAAGTGTACACAGTGGATACAAAAAGAAAAGAAAAAAACGCAGTTCTTGGGACATATTTCGTGATCTCCAGAAGTGTATATTGGGGTACATATCAATAATGAGCCTGGGTTGGCTTTTTTTGTTTTGAGCATTTTTGAGAAACTTGAAAAAAATTAATATGCATGATTAGTTAAAATATATTTATTTAAACATGAATAATTAATTAACGTCACTAAATAAGGCAAAAAAGAGTAAATGTATTCCACAAAGCTTTTGCCCACTGAAAGTGGTTAGCTAGAGTTTTTACTAATATTTAAAATATAAAAATCACCCTGTACGTTCATTCACATTAAACTGAATTTAATTTCGATTTGTGTTGAGACATGAAGGTATTAAGTTAACTTATTAGTTTTTACAGATATAAGTGGATTAGAGTTGTGCTCAAAACACCTCAGGTACTAACATAACACAACTCCAATCCACTTATATCTATAAAAACTAATAAGTTAACTCAATTCCTTCATTCCTTTATTCCTTCAACTCCTTTTAAATTAATAGTTTGAACAAAGAGCAAACATAATTATTTGAGTGCATTTAATATGAAACTAGATGGCTCTCTGTGTTGTGACAGAAATTTGAACAGTGTGCTGAGTAGTATCTGGATGTATACATACACTACATATAGCATTTACTAAAATGCTGGTTTGTCACATAGAATGCATTAGCTCAATGTAATGTTACTCTTATTCCATCACCGTCTCACAAAGTTTGCCTTATAATGTAGCTTTCTGCACTGCCCAAAGAATCTTACAGTATAAATTGTTTCTATATATATAATGAGAAGATTAGTGCGCATAACTGCATAGAGCTAAAACTGTGGCATTTTGATTGGTGAGGGGATCCTGACTAATGAAAACACCCCTGATTGATGTGCACTAAAGCTTTTGCCAAATCTGTTTTGCCATTAGAGTACCACAGGAATGAACCCCAATGAATAATTTGCCATGGTGTCCTTCTTTTGAAGATCTCTAGAAAGACACTGGGGTTAATAAAATGAAAGGCCCCACCCCCAAGATGACAGTAATTGTTACACTGGTGACAGGGCAATTTCAGCACACTGCTATAGATTTTAAGTAAGTTTTGGACAAAAACTCTGTTTAACAGTGGAAAAAAGACCTTTAATTAAGCAAATGATGACTAGCTCTAGTGACAGTAATTCAAATCATGCTTCAATTCTTTTTATTATCTGAGGTGAGTTCCTGATTCGGAGTCTTGGTAAATGGGTAATTAATTTTATAGAGTCATTTTGACAACATGTCTGGCTTTCAAGAAATCAGCAGTTTGTCAATGTCCTCATGGGGCTCAGAGACACATGGAGTTATGAAGGAGAGAAACACCGCAATCCAGCAGTAAAAATGGCACACACTTGAAGATCAAGAAGCGCTGTAAAGAGATAAGTAAGAGGAATCATGTGAAATGGTAGATTACAGCTGACGTCTTAAAGTGTAGTTTAGTTACAGAGTGGATCAGGTTCTAGAATTGCAGTGCAGATTACATCTAGCTCAAACAGAATTGGTTAGGTTTATATTCGGGGATTTGTGTTGGGTACGTTTAGAATGTATTTTTTGTGTGTGTGTTTAAAAAACGTCACATTCTCTATGTACATAGTTATGTGTGTATTTTTGCTTTTACTGAGTGATATTTTCTCTTCATGCATGATTAGTTTGATATTCAATATCTCTGTTAATCCTCAGTATCCTCAGTTGTTCACACTCGCATGTTCTGTTTAACAAAAAATGAAATAATACTAAACATTTTAGGAAGAAAAGCGAACTGTTAAGCGAGTAATTAGCTGCTTTGAAAGTTCCAGATTGGAAAGATAAAAAAGTATACAGTATCCTAAACTATAAAGCATATAACATGTGCTTAATTTGTAAATGAATAATTCCTGGAACAAAACTAGGAAATAAAATTTACCATGACCGATGTCCACCACACAATTTCAGTTTTTCTAGAACTTGACATCATTAAAGGGTGACATTTCTGAATGGTCTTTAATTATTTTGTGCCAAATAACATTATAGGTCAGTCATGGATTATAAAAACATGTAGCAACAAACATAAATCGTTTGAACAATCAATATTTAGTTCACTTCACTATTATGTGCCAAGTGGAACAAATAGTTAAATGACTCACTTAGGCTAATCTTCAAGAAGAGCCCACAGTTACCTCTTCTGTTATGTTTTCTGGCTGACTTGAGATCACTTTGCTTCTGTCTCCCGCTATCCCGATCCATTCGTGCAGTCTACTCAAGATTTCTTTTGATCAGACTCATTTATCAGATTTACTCGTGGTTTTAAAAAATGAAAATATGCTTGAGTGCCTCTTTGCCATTTTGAAAATGCAAACATTATTTAGGTAGGCCACTATGCCATTATTTATTTTCGCTGCTCTCTGTGCATGAAACAATCACCAACCAATGGAAGTGATTGTAAATGTAAGAAAGATGGCTGGCTGATAATATTGTTGAGGGCCAGTTGTTATGCGCATGGTGACTACCATCATGCGTGCGCATACACACAATTCAGCCTACGTTTACACTCATTCACATTTGCTTTCTCTCCCTCAAACACACACACATACATGTAGGTATTAACTACGCACAAGTTAATGCCAGGTCCATTAAAATAAATACCAGAACACAAAACACAAATATCTGATATTTCCCAGAACAGGAACCGGCAAGATCGTGCTGAAGTTAAATACTGCATATAACCAATTCAGAATAAAAGTGTTCATCAGGGTGGAATGTTACTACAGTAAATAGGATTCGTTCAACCCAGGCTCATTCAAGATTACTTTCTCTTATATGCGTTTCTGGAGAGAGCAAAATACGTCCCATGAGCTATGTTTTTTTTTTGCTTTTTTTTTTTATTACGTTGTTGTTGAGGTGCTGAGTTCGCTTTTTGAGAACTCAAATATCTCTTGTTAGTGCCATTCATGCCTGCTCTTTTCTCATAAATCCACCAGAGGCTGCTAATTCACTTACTGACTGTCTGACCAACAGACCGATACCTCCCCCCTCCCCCCTCCCTTAACTCAACCAACAGTATTTTGAAAAGCACCTATTGACCTGCTCACCCTCTTCCCTAAACCCAACCGCAGTGTTTTGAAAAGCAATCCAGAAAAAGAAAAGCCCCCTGATTTTTACCATGTTTTCAGATTTTACCACATTCTCACCCTGTTATTCACTTATTCACTTATTTCACCCTGTTTATTTTATTCTTTTGGCTTCTGTTTTTGTCTTACCCACTTTCTGGAACTGTTCTTCACCGAACCCAAACCCGTTGTTGTGGATGTCGAGCTAACAGACAAACTGATAACAGCCGAAAAGCCGTTCACATGCAGGTAAGCAGTCAGCTAGTAGTTCGTTTTAAAGACGAAATGCAGCCACACAGAGCTCTGGCTACATAATTCGCAATATCCAGAATATATATAGGGCTACGTTTTCAGAATGAGCTCATGTTGGATTCCTCGGGATGTTACATTACTAAATAGAACTGTTACTATTGGTCAAGACCTTTAAGAGCCAACATTTATTGTACTGTAGTACTTTGATTAATTAACTTGTGAAAAAACAGTAAATACGATATCCCTTAGTTTCACTAGCTGTGATGTTTTCTTTTCCTCATTGACTGTAGCTATACAGTGGTTCAGACAACCTTTTAAAGATTGTTTTTTTATTCAGATTTTCTAAGCAGGAAACTGTACTGTATACACTGTAAAACCCAAAAAATTAAGGTAACTCAAACCGTTTGAGGAAACTGATAATAATGAGTACTGTGAACTTAATCCATTTGAGTAAACGAAGCAGTTTGAGCACAGTAAAACCCAGTAAATGAAGAGAACTCAAACCAACTGAGTACTGTAAATCCCAAAAAGTTAAGCCAACTCAAACCCTTTGAAGAAACCAATTGCTAAAAAGACAAAACTAATCTATATGAATACTGTGAACTTACTCCATTTAAGTTGAAGTAAAAAGGTATTTAATTAGCTCAATACCTTCAACACTTAGTTCAAAAATCTGATCTAATTAATAAAATTAACTTTCAGTCAATTTTGAGTTAACGACACTTATTTTATTTGATAAAGTTGACTGTTGGGTTTTACAGTGCACATGAAACACACCATTTAGCAGTTTTGTTTTAAAAAAAGATTCAATAAAATTCAATAAAAAAGGAATTACTGCAAAGAGTTTTATGCTTTGAGGTAAATATTGGACCAAAGAAATGCAAGTCAACTGCAGCACAGAGAACTTTATCAAAGACTACCCAACTCCATACTCAAAATATCTGCATTCATTACAACCCTCTGTTGTTGTGCCTGTCCTCTGCCAGGAGCTGGTTTACATAAAAACTAGGCCTCCCTAAACACTCTTTTTTTAGTTGAAATAAAATAACCCATTATTTTTGAGTGCATGCAAACTATAAAAACTACCGATGCAGGCTGTTATTCACTTTCAAGTTGTCCAACCAAAGTGAGCAGTGTAAATTGTCTGCTTCCTCTCCCTCCTCTAATCACATGTTGGATCCTTCAACCCACTTTGTGGACTGTGATATGTAGTAATTAAGCACTGATCAAGACCATTTGCCAATCAAGGTAAAATTTTAGCTGGAAAAAAAAAAAACTTGTATTTTTAAGGCAGGATATTATTGGTTTTCAGATTGAATTTTATTTATGTATTTATTTATTTTACATAAAGTAAACTTAGCACCTACTAAATGGTTTTAAGTCTTTGGTGAACTTGATTTAACAGGTGGAACGAATTGCTCAAGACTGTAATCATTCTGTGCATCTGTTAGCATTCAGTTAGCTGAAGCCGGTCATGATTAGGTGTTTTATGGTTGAATTGAGTGATTTTGATATTGCTGTCAGACCATAGGAGGCATGTGCTGTAGTATGTGTCATTGTTTGTACCGGCCACCTGTCCCTCTGATTTTCCGTCTGTCTCTTTCTCTGTATGTCTGCCTTGTCTTGCGAGTTCGCTTGTCAACATGTCAGTTGCTACTTGTGTTTATTTTCCCTTCTGTCAGCACATTTGCCTTATCAGCTCTCGTTCTCTGCATGCTATGGATCACAAACATTTTATGTTTGCTTGTTGTCACTGTGAAACTGAGATAGTGTCTTCTCATATTGGAACATACCACCGCAAGACTCTTTTAATACCAGCATAGGCTAATTGTGAAAATCTACCCCTGCATACATTTCTCGAGAGCGCGAATTATGTAGCCAGAGCCAAGTATGGATGCATTTCATCTTTATAACTAATGCTACAGGGCAGTATGACGCCGCAGATGGCTTTTGTTTCCAGCTGACCGCTTACCTCTGTGTGGATGGCTTTTCCGTTGTTACCAGTTTGCCCAGTAGCTCAACATGTACATCGGCGTACATGAGAAGCAGAGATAATTTGACCACAATGATAGGGTTCGAATCCGGTAAAGAACAACCAAGGCTCATTCTGATTATGTACCCCTATATACAATTCTGGAGAGAACAAAATAAATCCCAGGAGCAACATTTTTTTGTTTTTGTTTTCGCAAATCCGTCAGAGGCCGCTGTGTATGCTTTTTCAGATATTAAATTTCTCTCGCAAGTGCCATTTGCGCATGCTGTTCTTACATAAATCTTCCAGAGGCTGCTGTCGACTAACTGACTGACTGACCAACTGATCAATCCTCCCACCCTCCCCCTTCTCTAAACCCAACCAATAGTATTTTAAAAGCACCAGTTGACCCACCCATTTACTTCCCTAAACCCAACCGCAGTGTTTTGACAAGCAATCCAGAAAAAGAAAAGCCATTGCCAGATTTTTACCACGTTTTCAGATTTTACCACATTCTCACTCTGTTATTTACTTGTTTATTAAATTTTTTGCCATTTGTATTTGGCTTACCTACTTTCTGGAACCATTCTTACAACGGACTTGAACCCTGTTGTTGCTGTTAACTGCGCTCTGCATCTCAAATCTGCTGGCGTACGTGTCGAGCTAACTAGACTAACTTGCAGTGTTGGGCAAGCTACTTGAAAAATGTAGTGAGCTAAGCTATTAGCTACTCTACTCAAAATGTAGCTTAACTACACTAAAAGCTACCCTCTGGGAAATGTAGCAAGCTAAAAGCTGCTTAGCAACAGTAACTTAGCTACATCTAAGCTATTTTTGCAATTTTCATTTTTACATCGAAGCAACTTAAATTCAACTCAGTCATATCTTAAAGATCAATAAAACTGTCAATGAAGCACATGAGGCATAATTGTTCAGATCAGTTATTTACTGCAATTAATATTGTACTAAACAGAAAAAAAATGTATAGTATATATAACAGCAAAAAAAATCCAATAAAACCAGGTGATACACAGTTAAAATACTGTAGAAATGTATAGTATTAATAGGGAAATATTTAGGAATAAGCCTTATATTGTGTATATATTTACAACTCTACATTAATGAATCACGCAACATAATGTAGCATCAATAGTAACTATCGTAAACTAATAGTAATTACCATAGTATACTTCAGCCTTTAGTGCAATAAACTATATTTATATATATATATATATATATATATATATATATATATATATATATATATATATATATATATATATATATATATATATATAGTTGAAGTCAGAATTATTGGCCCCACTGAATTAGGGGGGCCCTGTTTAATTTTTTCCCTCAATTTCTGTTTAACTGAGAGAAGAGTTTTTTTTCAACACATTTCTAAACATAATAGTTTTAATAACTCATTTCTAATAACTGATTTATTTTATCTTTGCCATGATGACAGTAGATAATATTTTACTAGATATTTTTCAAGACATTTCAATACAGCTTAAAGTGACAATTAAAGGCTTAACTAGGTTAATTAGGTTAACTAGGCAGGTTAGGGTAATTAGGCAAGTCATTGTATAACGATGGTTTGTTCTGTAGGCTATCAAGAAAAAAAAATGTAGCTTAAAGGGGCTAACAATATTGACCTTAAAATGGCTTTTAAAAAAATGTAAAACTGCTTTTATTCTAGCTGAAATAAAACAAATAAGACTTTCTCCAGAAGAAAAAATGTTGTCAGACATACTATGAAAATTGCTTTGTTCTGTTCAAACATCATTTGGGAAATTAAAAAAAAAAAAAAAAAATCAAAGTATATGTAAATGTACAACAAATTAATTTGAGTACATTACTACAAAAACATTATAGTATTTACTATAAATTACTAAAGTATTTTTTGAGCACAGCATCAGAAATAGCGTTACTGCATCTTAACATGTTTTTGAATGTCGGTGCTGTCACTTATTGATCCACAATTGGTAAACGTAGCATGTGTGGACGCTACTGCGCTACTTGACCAAAAAAATAGCTTTGCACTGAAAAGCTATTTGATTCAGAAAGCAGCGATGCTACCGCCCAACACTGCTAACTGGTAAAAGCGGGAAAGCTGTCCATAGGGAGGTAAGCAGTCAGCTGGTAATCGAGAAAAGGAACGGCATCATACCACCCTATAACGTTCATTTTAAAGACAAATTGCAGTCATATAAGCACTGGTACATAATTCACTGTCTCCAGAAACATATATAGTGCTACGTTTTCCGAATGAGCTCATGTTGGCAAAGAATGGTTCCAGAAAGCAGCAAAACCAAAACGAAAGCAAAAAAAAAAAATGAAATAAACATGTAAATAACAGGGTAAGAATGTGGTAAGATCTGAAAACATAGTATAAATCAGGATGATTGCATTTAAAAATACTGTCGGTTGGGTTTAGGGAAGGTGGGTCGTAGGATTGGTCATCAGTCAGTTGTCATTTGACAGTGGCTTTTTGTTGATTCACATGATAAGAGCAAGCGCGAATGGCACTCGCGAGAGAAATTTGAGATCTGAAAAAGTGAACACAGCTGCCTCTGGTGGATTCACAAAAACAAAAATTGCAAAAGAACGTAAAACCTCCTTGGACATATTTCATGATCTTCAGAAATGTACATAGGGGTACATAACAACGAGGAGCCTGGATTGCTTAATACACAACCAATGACAGTCATAATATATGCATGGTTATGGATTTGGAAAATAGCCAAATTTATGTTATTTCATCCCTTATTCTGCTTCACTGTCAATCTTACAATCCCTGGTGCAAGACTTCTATCTAACTCCCATAAATAACGAAATTGGAAAGGTCCACTGAGCTTTGCTTACTCTGCTGCACCAACAAAAAGATCTTTAAATGACTGTGAGCTTTAGAGGAAAGAGCAGAACAGCAGATAGAAATAAAAATGTCAAGGCCAAGAGTTTAGGCCAACGCGAAGGAAACAGCAAAGGAGAAAGAATGAGAGACACACACAGACGAAGAGGACTATGTGTGCAGATAAACTTGTAATGGTGCTCATTACACACTCATTAATAGTTAGTTACGGCCCTTTAATTTGACTGGTTCAGTGGTATTTTAAGAGATAAACCACACAGTGATATGAACCATTCTCATATACTGTGATGACACATTTCTGCAGTAGTTAATGCATTTATTTCATTATACATTGTGATCTATTAGGCTGACATTAATAAAACACTAGTCATTGTATTAATGGTGTGATTATTCCGCAAGTGACTGTCTTTATGAGAGAGCAATTCAATCATTCAACAGTCGATTTGTTCGAGCACGCCGGCTGCATCCAAAATCACATACTTTTTTATTAGAATAGGCACAAAGTTAGCTGAAAGATGTTTCTACCTGCCCATTAACAAACAGTATTGGTTTTGGGAACATATTTTAGCACAGTGTAAAAAGCGATTAGTTGACTTATAAAAATTAAGTCAACTTAACAGTTTCAAATGACGATAGGTTTACTCCCTTACTCACTTGTCACTTTTGAGGCAACAAGAAACAACTTTTTTTTTAAGTAAAGCATGTAATCGCTTTGAAAAAAATGCAGTGCAAATAAATAACTTCAGTTTATTTATATGTGAAAATGCCATTGCTGACACAATTTCCTGTGTGACGTTTCACCACTGGCGTCGTATTACTTAAAGAATACCTTAATAAATGACACTAAACTTATATAAACCTCTATTTCAGTGAAGAAAGGCAGTGCTAATGACCCACAGCTGCTCACATGAAAAAATACTATATTATACACTACCTGACAAAAGTCTTGTTGCCTACCCAAGTTTTAGGAACAACAAATAATAATTCGACTTCTAGTTGATCATTTGGTATCAGACGTGGCTTATATGAAAGGCAAATGCCTTTAGGTTATGCTTATTTTACCGAAATAAAATATGATCATGCCTTGATTTTTTATTATTTAATTAGGACAGTAAGGTCTGACTTTACTTAGACAAAAGTCTTGTCACTTACCAGAAATAATGTACAGTATAGAATATAAAGTCATGGTGCAGTGGAAAAAGAATGAATATTGTGTATGACTCCCATGAGCTTAGAGGACTGCATCCATACATCTCTGCAATGACTCAAATAACTTATTACCAAAGTCATCTGGAATGGCAAAGAAAGCGTTCTTGCAGGACTCTCAGAGTTAATCAAGATTCTTTGGATTCATCTTCAATGCCTCCTCCTTCATCTTACTTCAGACATGCTCAATAATGTTCATATCTGTTGACTGGGCTGGCCAATCCTGGAGCACCTTGACCTTCTTTGCTTTCAAGGAACTTTGATGTGGAGGCTGAATTATGAGAAGGAGCGCTATCCTGCTGAAGAATTTGCCCTCTCCTGTGGTTTGTAATGTAATGAGCAGCACAAATGTCTTGATACCTCAGGCTGTTGATGTTGCAATCCACTTTGCAGATCTCTCGCACGCCCTCATACTGAATGTAACCCCAAACCATGATTTTTCCTTCACCAAACTTGACTGATTTCTGTGAGAATCTTGGGTCCATGCAGGTTTCAATAGGTCTTCTGCAGTATTTGTGAAGATTGGGATGCAGTTCAACAGATGATTCATCTGAAAAATCTACATTCTGCCACTTTTCCAAATGATCAACTAGAAGTCAAGTTATTATTTGTTGCTCTTACAACTAGGATCAACGACAAGACTTTTGTCAGGTAGTGTGCAATAAATTCATGTTTAAATAAGGATACCAATGCTACTGTCATCTACTTTAAAATCTTCTTGTAAATTAACTGAATTTGATTTTGGGATTATTTTATTTGTTTAACTTTGACAAGATTTGCTTCATGTTAGGCGGTGTGGTGGCGCAGTAGGTAGCGCTGTAGCCTCACAACAAGAAGGTCGCAGATTCGAGCCTCGGCAGGGTCATTTATGTGTGTAGTTTGCATGTTTTCCGTGTTGGCGTGGGTTTCCTCTGGGTGCTCCAGTTTCCCCCGCAAGTCCAAAGACATGTCCTATAGGTGAATTGGGTAAACAAAATTGGCCTGAGTGTGTGTGTGAATGTGAAAGTGTATGGTTGTTTCCCAGCGTTAAACATATGCTGGATAAGTTGGCGGTTCATTCCTCTGGGGCGACCCCTGATTAATTGAGGGACTTAGCCAAGAAGAAAATGAATGAATGAATGCTTCATGTTAAGATGGAACATGGCTACTGTGTACTTCATTCAGCCAAATCAATTCAAACAGGTCACTATATGTATATATAAAGTACTCACTATGTCACACACAAACACACACATGCGCACGCACACACAAAAGTGAGTTTCTTTATTTACAATGACAAAGCAGTCTTTAACTCAGCAGCCTTTTTGAAGGACGTGTGTGTGTGTTTGTGTGTGTCTGTGTGGACAGTCTTAAATGAGAATTGATTTCAGTCTTGTCTGTGACTGACCTACTCTTTACTTTTTTTCCCCATATGCCCATTCAACACTGTGATAGCTACACACTAAGTGGCAGTCTGACTTTTGCATGCTTGTGATGAAAACACACACACATTCATAAACACAAGCATGCAATCTAAAGCCGACGTGCTGAACATGAAGATCTTATATGCTGCACATTTACCCAGAAGTGTGCAGCTCTTACTTCATGTTTGATTTCTCTTGCAAATGAATGTGTACAGCGCACATACAGATCCTATCAGAGCTGAAGAGGTTGGCAGCACACATTGATCACTTGCCCTCAATCCTCCTTGTCTCTCTCGCTTTAAATGTGCGTCTTTCCTTCTCTGACTTTCCCTCTCTCTGATGTCCACTTGATGGATAGATCTTTGGGTTTTCTGATGGAAAAAAAATAGATGAATGTATCATGCAAACACTGGTCTGTCCATCAAAGCTTTAGGTGTTTGGAGTTTCAAGCTTTTCTTTATTTCTTCCATCGATTCCTTCAACCCAGGCTCATTCTGAAATTGTAATGCTATATACATTTCTGGAGAGCGCCAAATACGTCCCAGCATTTTTTGTTTTTGCAAATCCACCAGAAACCGCCGTGTATGCTTTCAGATCTCAAATTTCTCTCGCTGCCATTCGCAGCTGCTGTTCTTACGTAAATCCACCAGAGGCCGCTGTCACCTGACTGAAAGACTGACTAACTGACAGTTCGACTGACCCACCCTCCCCCTTCCTTAAGCCCAACCAATAGTATTTTTAAAAGCACAGATTGACCCGCTCACCCACTTCCCTAAATTCAACCGACAGTTTTCAAACGAAATCCATAAAAAGAAAAGCCCTCGCCTGATTTTTACCACGTTTTCAGATTTTGCCACATTCTCATCTTGTTATTTACTTGTTTACTTTATTTTTTGGCTTCTGTTTTTGTCTTACCTGCTTTCTGGAACCGTTCTTCACCGGACTTGAACACCGTCAGCGTGGTCAACTTCTCTCTGTGTCTCAAGTTTGTCAACGTACATGGCAAGCTAACTGGACAAACTGGTAACAGCGGAAAAGCAGTCCATATGGAAGCGATCAGCTTGTAAGCGCGAAAAGGAACAACGTAATGTCACGTCATAGCATCCGTTTTAAAAACTAAATGCAGCCGGTCATAAAATATGACCTTTTATAATGCAAAGTAGGGGCTCTTTAATGCATTGTATTAATTATGAACACAATAAATCGTATCACAAACACACTGTTTACTAAGGTTTTATATTCTTCTCAAGATTCTCTTTACCAACTATTGAATTTGAACACTCACAGGAATCATCCCACTTCCATGTGTCCTCCCCCTTCTTTTCCTTACCCTTTGAAGTTTAATGCAGACTAAAATATATGAATATGAGTTCACTCTCATGATACATAGTAAAGTGCCATGACATTTCCATCTAATGCAATCACAATACCACACTGCACAAAAAAAAGCTTTATATTATGGGCAATTGATACTTGCTTGAGGTCTTTTTCAACTTGATGGGGGGTATTTGTTACAAACTGGAGGACCTGCGGTATGTTTGAGATCCACCAATATACAGCTCCTCTGGAAGAGCTCTGTTTTCCAGACATGTTAATTATTAAAAGAGCGAGTATGGCATCGCTCACACATCGCCATGGAAACAGCAGAGGTCATGCTAGCGGATGACATCAAGTGGCAGACAGCGAGAATAAGAAGCAAGACGGAGACACAGAGACGACTTTGGCAGTTCAGATGTCTCTGGTTGAGTGCTAAACCAAGTTTATTCAGTCCCACTGAGAAAAACTAAACCAGTTCAGTCTGATGGAGACCATGAATGCTGTCACTCTATACTCCTTCTCTTCTAGACTCTGGGAGACTGATGGCTTTGAGAGAGCTAAAGCCTACTTACTGTATGATAGCATGCCAAATGCACGATGAATGGAGCTTTTTTTATGTTTGGTCTTTTTAAGGTAGATAAACATTCAATAGAAATCTTAGCCATTTAAAGCACAATGGACTCTATTTTAACAATCTAATTGCAAAGTCTAAAGTGCATGGCGCAAAAGCATTAGGGGGTGTCTGAATCCACTTTTGCAATGCTATGGGCGAAAAAATACAGTCTGCGCCCTGACGCATGGTTGTGCTTATTCTATTAATGAGTTATGGTTGTGTTTTAGCATAGCGTGCATTAAACTAATCAGAGTCTCCCATTCCCTTTAAGAGTCAGTTGTGTTGCACCATGCACATTTGCTAATCACATGGTGGACTTTGTAGATGGAAAAACTGAACAATTCACTAACGAGAAAAGAGTTTAACAGACCATCTGCAGCGCGAGGATAAAGAGCGAGCCTCCTCCTCTTTACTTCTCTTTACTTAACTTTTACACTTTACTCCTTTACTTTCCTGGATAAGGAAACAATGGAAACATCCATTAGCCTACATATTTAATTTATGCTCTAACAAGCCTCCTTTTCAGACCAGCATTTGCTTGTCATTGTTGCATAGTACTTAGTGAGTAAAATAAAATCACATTTGATTACCTTTTGAAATTTGGAAAAGCTCAATTTGATATGGTGCCAATGGCATAGCCAAAAATTGAAAAGTTTTTCTCTTCTGTTTTGTAAAAATCTACATTTTCAAAAAGATCCACATTTACACAAATCAGTGAAAACAGCCAAAAATGCTGCATTGCGTATATGAGGCCAGTATTTGGCACTTTGTTAGTCAACAGTACCTGTAGGGAAGTGGTGATGGTGACTCAGCTCCCGTGTCTATGTATAATTATGCCATATGTGTTTGCTTTTGATTGTAATGTGAAGTAATCTACACTTTGCTGATTAAATGTTAGGAAACACTTAGTTTACGAGGACTCTCTATAAATTTAATGCACTTTAAAAACTGCTTATTATATGGCCTTACCCCACCCATACCCCTCAACTCAACCTCCTTAGGAATCCAGTGGAAATTTCTAATGTAGAAAGGCCATTTTTTGAGCATTTTTATTAGGATACAAGGCATGTCCTCGTAAACCACCTTAACATGTCATTCCCATGTCATAATACAAATTTCAGTCATTGCAAACCACTGAAAACCAGTACACTACAACACATTCTGTCATTGGTGTGTGTATTTATTTGCACTTGCTGTTAATCTATATTCCCCTAAACACATACTATACCCATGCATGACATCATCATTTTCAAAAGGGACTAAGCTGAAAATTAAATATATGAATGGGTTATTTTAAGGATCTAGGCGCAAAGTGTAAAGCACATGATGCAAAAGTATTAAGGGTGGAAAAAATTGAACGCTTCACTAGTAAGAAAACAGTTAAATAGACCTTCTCCATTCAGCCTCTTTACTTTCTTTTTGCTTTACTTTTACTCTTTACTTTACTCCTGTACTTTCGCAAAGTAAGGAGCGCACTCCACTAAAGACATCCATTCAAGCCGACTTACTTAATTTTGTTTAAGGACAATTATTTGTTTAAAAACTATTTTTAAATTCAGTTCTAATTTCCAGCAAACAAATAAATGAACAATAATAATGAAGTGTGGTCAAACAACTGAGCTATATCCAAACACACGTCTTATTTTTATGCCCCAAATGGTGATACAAATGTCTCCAAAACCCTACAGGTGGACATATCTAAACTTATCATTATTAAAACAAATATAAATATGCATATAATAAATAATACTAATAATAACAATAACATTATAATAAAAATGCAATTTGTCATTAATATACTGTAAAAACACCCCCTGACACAAGAATTCATGGAGGCAGTGTTTTTTTATATATATATATATATATATATATATATATATATATATATATATATATATATATATATATATATATATATATCTATGTAGTAAATAATAATTTTTGTAACATTTTAATTCTTTATTTTTTTATACGTAAAGATATTTGTGTATTGATGTACATCATGTGTGTATTAAGCATTTTAACAATCTGTGCTAGACTTTAGACCATCTTTTAGTTGGTTATTGGCGCAGTCTATTTCAGTTTCTCAAAATAGCAAAGCGCCAACAATGCGCCTTGACACACAAAAACGTCCCCTTTGTGCTTCTGTCCACAGGTTTTTTCAAAACTGCAGCTTTGGCTATTCGACCACATGCAAGTGCAGTATCACGTCACCAATGGTGTAAAGTAACAAATTACAGATACTCAAATTACTGTAATTGAGTAGTTTTCTTTCAGTAATTCTAATTTAATTCAAATCAATTCAATTCACCTTTATTTGTATAGCGCTTATACAATGTAGATTGTGTCAAAGCAGCTTCACATAAAAGGTCATAGTAAATAGCAACAGTGTAGTTCAATTTGTAGTGTTTAAGTTCAGTTCAGTTTAGCTCAGTTCATTGTGGTTTAATAATCACTACTGAGAGTCCAAATAATGGAGAGCAAATCCAACGATGCGCAGCTCTATAGATCCTGAACCATAATTTATTAAGTAGTTTTAAAAATGTGTGCTTTCTCTTGAGTACATTTTAGTGCTGTATCGGTACTTTTACTCCACTAAATTACACTTACTTCAACCTGCAGTCACTACTTTTTCACTAATTTTTTTTTTCTTGTGTATGGGGATTGGCTGAGTAGGAAAATAAGTAATTCTTGTGCAGACAAATAGCACATAGAAACTAAATCACATCATACTGAACAACCTCTAGACATGGACGCTTTTTAAATGCAGCAAATCGATTAGAAGTATTAAAAGTGTCCAAGAAGATGTCCATAATTGTAACGCAATGACCCAGAGACTCTTTAGATGCATGTCACTGATAAGAAGATAATGGATGCCTACTGTATAATGACTGAAATTGCCTAATGGACTTAACAAACAATCACTAAATGCACTACAGAATGTTACGTTTTCACACACACACACAAATTGCATGTAAACACATCAGCTTTTCACAGTGTAATACTTACTCACTACTCTTGAGTACTTTTAAAAGGGTTACTTTGTACTCATGCTTTGAGTAATATTTACAACAGATACTTTTACTGTACTTGCACTACATTTGTGGGCAAGTAATGGTACTTTTATATACTTAAGTATGATTTTTCAGTACATCACTGCATGTCACAGAAGCCAAAACATTTTGAAAGTCTTTTTGCAAGTTTTTACTAAAACAAGTCATGCACATGGGTAATGGCCAGTGTGCCATGTTGACAGCTGTCCAGAACTGATTATATCCTTTTTTTATGTTTCTGATTGGCCAACATGACTCTGTTTACCACCATTTGTTTTTGCATTTTCAGGTAGACGAGGATATTTTTTTAAAATCTGTGCAGTGTGTGGAAGAGATTTTTTTATACTGAATTAATTTCTGTCATTGTTTAAATTATGTAATAAATGTAAAAAATGAATAAATGACTTGCATTTGATTATGCATTATGACACTGCACTAAAGATGTTCGAGCCATTTAAAGTTTTGCTGATATAAATATTTATTTGAGCAATGTCAATAGATTCCAAAAAACACTGCATCCTTCTGGCTCCCATCGTGTAGACCAGTGGTGTAGTCCTAAAAAAAAAGGTGGTGTACTATTACACCCAACCCAAATTTTAAATGAAAGTAGTCAATGTTTCTTTGATTCATTAGCTATATATATATATAAGCTAGCCTTGCCAATCTTAGCTATTTTACTTACTTTCTTTACTGGCTCATTACTTTACATTTAAAAGGTTCCTTTAAACATCAATCAGCCATTATTTTTGATTGTCACATTCGTGCATGCCTGTTTTAAACCAAGCTATTAGGAGTCTGTCTTCTGTTGTCGCTATTATATACTAGTAGTTACCCTTTTAAATAGCATATTGTTACGCGATTTATGAGTAGTCTTTGCCCCATCGTTTTTAGTGTACACTAAAATTAGGGTATTTTAATCAGAAAAATAAGTGAGTATACTGAGGGTATATGCAATTATTGATCCTCAGAAGTCGTAATACCCAAACAGCTCATGGAAAAAAGTAAGCATACCGAGTATAGCGTATAGCAAGGACTACACCACTGGTATAGACACAAACAAAGACATTTTAAAAAATCTATTTATGTGTTCTGCAGAAGATAAATGATTTTAGTTTCAATTTTCTAACCAGAGAACGCAAGCCATTGACTGTGACTGTGCAGCAGGTCAAAAGAAATACAGACTCAGATGTGAATTTCTGCTAGCTGCTGGGTAACACTGCTCGCTGAAGATATTTAGCTTGAAGTCGATATTTTGCAAGTGAATCTAATGTCTGATTCCTCCACTGCCTGTAGCATAAGATCATAACATTAGTCCAACTTTATGCCCCAGTGGATGATGTTACCCAGAGGTGTGATGCATTTGGACAAAAGCTAAATATTTGGCTTTTGACTTCAGACCAAAAGTTCAGTTATTAATGTCATGTTTTTTTAATAACAGACCCTTTTCGCATTGAATGGGAGAGTTAATAATTGTTTTTTTTATTATTTGCTCAAATAATTCAAGCAAAACTCCACATTGATGTTATAAAGGGAAAAAAATGTGTAAGACTGATGATGGCAGCCAGAGAGAATAATGTCTAATTTACTGTCCTGCCCCATAGACGTTGCATTAGAAACGCCTCGCACAAGCGGTAATTTATTTATTTTTTTATTTTTTGAAGATGATCTATACTTAATATACTAGAATACAAGAAAATCGTTGTTGGCTTGTTGTTAGCTATCACTATCCAATATAATCATCCAACATAAGGTTTTGTGGTCTAGGGTTACATATGTTTATATTTATATTTAAAATAAGAATTAGATGTTAAATATAAATTTAACTTAAAACTTAAAAATTTTATTTAAAAATCATTAAGACAATATTGTCTACAATAATTTTCCACCAACAGTCATACTATGTGTACACCTTTTTTACTATGTGCTTGTCTATCTGTGCCTACGTGTGTAATGTGTGTTTTTCTCAATGCATTTATTTACTTTCACATATCTTCTACGTATTACTGTCAACATTGCTAATTGTATATTGTTATGTTTTTTGTATACAGTATATATATATATATATATATATATACATGTACAGTTGAAGTCAGAATTATTACACCCCACTTTGATTTTTTTTTTCTTTTTAAATATTTGCCAAATTATGTTTAACAGAGCAAGGAAATTTTCACAGTATGTCTGATAATATGTTTTCTTCTGGAGAAAGTCTTGTTTGTTTTATTTCGGCTAGAATAAAAGCAGTTTTTATATTTTTAAAACACATTTTTATTAGCCCCTTTAAGCTATATATTTTTCCGATAGTCTACAGAACAAACCGTTGTTAAACAATAACTTGCCTAATTACCCCAACCTGCCTAGTTAACCTAATTAACCTAGTTAAGCCTTTAAATTTGACTTTAAGCTGTACAGAAGTGTCTTTAAAAATATCTAGTAAAATATTATTTACTGTCATCATGGCAAAGATAAAATAAATCAGTTATTATAAATGAGTTATTAAAACTGTTATATATATATATATATATATATATATATATATATATATATATATATATATATATATATATATATATATATATATATATGTATATGAAAGTGAATGTGTGAGTGGGTGTCGTTGATGTGTACCATTCTGTATTCCCAGCGCATTTTAATGAGGGAAAAGCCAAGGTGGGGGAAAAACACTGTGGCTAATCCCGTAAAGACATTTTGTGCGTCTCTTTGTTCCAGACCACTGGCCTCACTAATTGGAAAGATTTGCTCTGTCTGAGAGAGAACTAGATAAACTAATAAGGAGGAAGAGTCATACCCTTTTAAAACCAGACCATCCCTTGACCTTGACTCTGTCGAGTGTTACGTTTAACTTTAGAACTGAAGTAAACTCTTTCTGCCAGTGAGTCACTTTCTGATAACCCGCTGTTCGCTGACGTCACCCAAACTTCTATCTCAATGGTGATAATCATCAGCGTTCTTTGACTGGCAGGCGAGCGGAGTGAGAGAAGGCAGAGATGGACAGATTGTGGGCTAAAGTGGGATTGTTTCACCAAGTTAGTCTTTTGTTCCTTTCTCTCAAACACCCGAGAAAGTGACAACCGAAGAAGGCAACAGAAAAACGAAGATTCATTCCGCTCGATCATTTTGAAGATTGAGTCATTTCCGCTTTATATAGTTTGACGTGATTTTTTTTTCTAGTGTCTTTTTCTATTGCTCTCCGACTCTGTTTTTGTCTTTGCTGTCTTAGCAGAACACAAGGAAAGAGAAGAACGGCGAAACAATCAAGAAAATTGAGCTGCATATGTTAAATCCTGCACCAGGACACTTACTATACCAGTTATTCAGCAGGAAATAAAGTCAGAAAAGGGCTTTATATACTGTATAGGGTTGATAGTAACACTTAAAAATAGTTTTTCCATCCAGTTATATTTCTCCTTTTCCAAACGTACTCCTATTTTCCACTGCTGATGTTTCTTTGCTGCCAGAAATGGAAAATATACAGATTGCATTCTCCTGTTTATGGTAAAATAAGTAACTCCATCCTTCCAATATAGCTGCGGTATTGCGGGGGCTTATCTCTGCGGTGTGCATGAATTCATAAAAGTCTTATTTAAAGCATCATGCAAAGGGACAGCTGTCAGTCAGATACTGCACTTCTTGTGAAGAGAGAGGCAGAGTCTCAATCTTTATCGCTCTGCATTTCTGGCAGTGCTGATCACTGCTGACCTGCTGGACGAGAGAGAAAGAGACAGTCCTATAGATGGAGAAAGAGAGAGTTGATGTGCATGTGTGTGTGAAAGTCTAACCAAGCTTACTGTGAAAATGGCAATCTAGCAAAGAAATTGTAACATGTAAGTTGCTGCAGTTTTTAGCTGGAATGAAACGCTAGAGGCAGCAAAACATTTTTATTTGTATTTTTATGCAAATTATGATTTTGGGTTGGAGTGTAAAGTCTGATTTATACTTTTACATGGCGCTGCGTCGCGGACCTCCGCTGACTGCATGCGCATCGCTCGAAACAGACAAGGCTTTTTCTTGACGTGTTCACCATTGAAATATTTTTTAAAACAACAGGGAGTGGTCAAAAGTAACCCACTGTAAAGTCAGACGGATAAACATAGAAGTAGGAAGCTTCCGAAACTACACTGTAAAACCCAAAAAGTTAATGTAACTCAAACCATTTGAGGAAACCGATCGCAACAAACCATTTAAGTTCAAAAACTAATCCTAATAAGTACTGTGAACTTAATCCATTTGAGTAAATGAAGCAATTTGAGCACAGTAAAACCAAATAAATGAAGAGAACAAAAAACAACTGAGTACTTGTCACGGATTGGCCAGGCTCTTCCACCAGTATCACGCAACGAGCACCTTCACCTGAGTTGTAATCACGCACAGCTGCACCCAATCACTCTAGCACACTATAAAAGCACACACCTCACTTCACTCATTGTCCGGTCTCGTTCCTACGAAGCGGACTCTGAGTGAAACACCTCCTGGTTATCACTCCCCATTGATCTCAGCATTTGTACTTACCATTACTCTGTTTCCTTCCAGTCTGTCCAGTGTTCCCGGTGTCCTGTCAGCGTTGTGTGTATCGTCAGTCTGTCTTCCCCTCAAGTCCTCTGGTGTGTGCATTCGGTCATCCTCAGTGTCTGTCATCCCACCTGCCACAAAGGATCATCAGTTCCACTGAACTCCATTCACTTCTCATATTTTATCCGTTTAAGCTCTACTGTTGGAATAAACATCATTTATACTTACTCACCTTGTTTGTCCGTCTGCTTCCATAACAGTACTGTAAAAGCCAATAAGTTAAGGCAACTCAAACCCTTTGAAGAAGCCAATTGCTAAAAAAACAAAACTAATCTTTATGAGTACTGTGAACTTACTTCATTTAAGTTAAAGTAATGAGGTATTAAATTAACTAAATTAGCTTCAACACTGAGTTCAAAAATCTGATCAAATGAGTAAAATTAACTTTTAGTAAATTTTGAGTTAATGACACTTATTTCATTTGATAAAGTTGACTGTTGGGTTTTACAGTGTATATCATTAGTATCGTTCAAGATTTTTAGACTAATTAGGTTAATGATTTGAAATTTGAATGATTATAAAGATTTTTACAACCATTCATGATTTTTTAAATCAAACTTTGATGCATTCATATTTCAGACAGTTCAGAAAGTTAAATATCAATGACAACAGAACATAGGTTGCTCTCTCTCTCTCTCTATATATATATATATTTTTTTTTTTTATTATTTATTTATTTTTTTTATGTCAAGAATAGAAACAAAAAAAAGTACACTTACTAAAAATTACTGACTTTTTTTAATAGATTTAGCCCACTTCACAATTCACACATTACTGTTTGGCTAGTTCTTATATGCCAAGGCAATAATGGTCTAACATTCCTGACCATTATCACCAATAAAGTCTAGAAAAATAGGGCATCAGTATATTGTAAACTGACAGGTGCAAATATTCTTTTCCAGTTATCAAAGAAATAATTTTGTTACTTCATTTTAGTTATGTAACTATTAAATTGTTTTAAATTCAAAGTTTGGTAAGCTAAATTGGCCATAGAGAATGTGTGTGAATAAGTGTGTATGGGTGTTTCCTGCCGTTGGGTTGTGGCTGAAAGGGCATCCGTTGCGTGAAACATATACTGGATAAGTTATTGGTTCATTCCGCTGTGGCAGCCCCATGCAGATTAATAAAGGTACTAAGCTAAAAAGAAAATTAATGAATGAACATCAGTGCAAAACCTATGAATGGTGGAAAAACATATTTCTGTAATTGTGTATTAAAACCACCTTGGTTTCCACTTTTGCCATGGCCTATTTTTTATTTATTTTTTTGGTTATAACTAGGGCCAGACAGAATCTGCAGACAATTTTTGCTATTTCTGCAGAGAGTTTTGTAAAAAAAATCTGTGCATTTTTGTGCATTGAATGTGTCAAGTATAAATCGGGCTTAAATGGCTCTTAATTGGTATGTGGCACAAGGTGGTTAAAGTTTTGCATTCTAAAAATTGCTGTTGTAAAATTTGCCGTTAGGTACAGTTTTCGTATTAGTTTGTTTCATTTATTTTAGTTTTGTTAACATGAATAAACGAATAAATTAACATTAGCAAAGAGTATGAAATGCTGAAAAAGGCATTGTAATGGATTAATTAACACATTAATATATATTTAGTTAACATCAAAGGGGAGCTATACCCCTTTTTACAACATCTAAAATAAGTCTCTGATGTCCCTAGAATGCGTATGTGAAGTTTCAGCTCAAAATACCACACAAACTGCCCCTTTTAGGCTTTGATCCAAATTTTGCCATTTTGATGACTGTCTCTTTAAATTCAAATGAGAAAGTGCCTTTTTTTAAAGAGGGTGGAGCTATCAACACCTGTGTGCCATCATAATGGCAAATTCAAATTCTAAAGGCAGATGGAAGCTTCTTACTTAGGGCAGTCTCTGCTAATGAAGGAGAGATCATCACTAATGGGTGGGGCTTTCCCCTCTGATGACACATACAATGGGAGAATGTCAATTAAAGTGTTTCTACAAACTGTTTTTATGAAGTGTGACTATAGAAATTTAAATTCATAAATTTTTACCATTAGACGCTGGCTATATTCACACACTGTGGCCGCACAACTGTGTTTAAACCGCTTACAAAAGTGATTTTTGCATGATAGGTGCTTTAAATTCATATTATGTAATGCTTAACAGATGTAATATTCACTGTTAATGCTAACTAATCCATTAATTAACTAATACAATCTTATTGTAAAGTGTTACCGATTGATAAATGCTGTCCAATATTGTTTATTATTTGTTTGTGTTAGTAAATACATTAAACGGTCACAGTTTACAATAAGGTTTCAGTTAGAGTAGTAGACTAGTGATATTTTAAACTCTTGCATATGCTTTCACACTTTGCATTGTTGTTCAGTTGTATTTTTTGTGCTATTGCGGATTTGTTTATTTGTTTTTATTTCATCACTGACTGTTTACGTGTCATTTGAAATTTAAATGAATGCAACAATTATTGTTGCTGAATGTGAGTCATATTAGGATACGGACCGCGAGTGATGCATTGCACCTCTAATTATGGAGCAGTCTTTCAATTAATAAAGACTCGCTTCTGCACGAATCCTTGCACAATACTATGTTATCACCTGAAAACACCTTCACCACAGTAAACAAATAGATGTTAATGTTCGCATTACATTTCTGTCTGCAAATGTATGGCTTTTCTGAAGTAGTACTCTTGTTTGGTACAGCTCAAATGGCTCACTGGGTGCGACCGTCTTGAAACATTGTTCTACAAAAGAGTTAAAAGCCATATCAAGCACTAATGGAGTTTCATCACACATTTCTTTTTAAGCCTGTTGTTTAGATGTTGGATGAGGTTCAATGTGGACTTATATATTTAAATGTGATAAAGAGCCCTCAGACACTGGAAGTCATTTGAACAATATCCCAGCCACTTATTAACATTGAGTTTGCATACAGTTTTCTATAGTGAAAGTGTTCATTAGTTTTAATATTTTATTTTAATAATTGAATTGATTTATTTAAGATTAGCAGAACACACCTTGCATACTCATCACCCATATGATTTCAGGAAATGTAATATGCTTTTTAACACCTACAGTGTCTTTTACATAAAATAAAATGTGAGCAAAATGTCCAGTAAGCATAAGTTTTGCAACAAATATTAAACGTATATATATATATATATATATATATATATATATATATATATATATATATATATATATATATATATATGTATATATATATATATATGTTTTTGAGCATGAGTTGAACCAACCTGACAAAAGTCTTGTTGTTTATCCAAGTTTTAGGAACAACAAATTATTAACTTGACTTCTAGTTGATCATTTGGTATCAGAAGTGGCTTATATGAAAGGCAAAGGCCTCTAGATTACGCTTACTTTACCAAAATAAAATATGATCATGACTTGATTTTTTATTATTTAATTAGAACAGTAAAGTCTGACTTTGCTTTGACAAAAGTCTTGTCACTTAGTAGAAATATTGAGTATGACTCCCATGAGCTTGGAGGACTGCATCCATACATCTCTGCAATGACTCAAATAACTTATTAATAAATTAATCTGAATTGACAAAGAAAGCATTCTTGCCGGACTCCCAGAATTCGTCAAAATTCTTTAGATACATCTTCAATGCCTCCTCCTTCATCTTACCCCAGATATGCTCAATAATGTTCATGTCTGGTGACTGGGGTGGCCAATCCTGGAGCACCTTGACCTTCTTTGCTTTCAGGAAGTTTGATGTGGAGGCTGAAGTATGAGAAGGAGCGCTATCCTGCTGAAGAATTTGCCCTCTCCTGTGGTATGTAATGTAATGAGCAGCACAAATGTCTTGATACCTCAGGCTGTTGTTGTCGCCATCCACTCTGCAGATCTCTCGCATGCCCCCATACTGAATGTAACTCCAAATCCTGATTTTTCTTTCACCAAACTTGACTGATTTCTGTGAGAACCTTGGGTCCTTGCGGGTTCCAATAGATCTCCTGCAGTATGTGTGATGATTGGGATGCAGTTCAACAGATGATTCATCTGAAAAATCTACCTTTTCCAAATAATAAGTTATTATTTGTTGCTCTTACAACTGGTATCGGCAACAAGACTTGTCAGGTAGTGTATAGTGCTACATAATGTATGCAAACAGATTTAAGTATATATATTCTGCTGTATTTTTGCTTTTCAATCATCACTTATAACAGTAATCTCAGAGTTAAAGATCTTAATTAAAAACCTTTAATCCTAATTCCAAATTCTCCAGGGTGTAACTTAACCTGCATTATTTGTGTATGGATCCAACGCATGTACTGTGCAGTTTTAATAGCAAACAGGTGGGAGAAAAGGTCAAATTTATAGGCTGGAAAATCTTAAAGATGTGAGGTCACCCCCCCCTTTTTTTTGAGCTTTTGGCTCAACATTCTATAATCTTTTTTCACAGGCAAGCACCACTGATTTATTTATTTATTTTTTTGGGGAAACAAAAACAAGTCTAGTTGAATTGTTTTATTTCAGTGTCAGCATGTCAAGATATGAATATTTTATTACACCTGAAAGAATTCTGTGGTGTTAAAAGAGCAACTGCAGGGTTTGATGATTGTAATTAGCTGTATTGTGTTTGTCCTATTAGTTTTATTGTGTGTGTGATTGGCTGCGTCATGTGACTGATTGGGGATCACTGATTAGAAGAGCTTCCCTCTGGCTGGTTTAGTATGTTTTACAAATGCTTTTTAATTAAGTTGATGCGGATATATTTAACTGGCAGATAAGTCTTTAGTGTTACCTGCTTCTCTGTCTGACGGCCTACAGTCAGTAGCCTTTCTGTCCTTTTGTCAAACTGGCTAGCAGAAAGCATACAATTCAGATTACATGTCTAACTGGCATTTTGGACCACAAACAGTCATAAGTACATTTTTTTAAAAATTGAGATTCATACATCATCTGAGAGCTGAATAAATATTCATTTTTGATGGAGATAAAACTATTTGAAAGTCTAAAATCTAATGATTCAAATTCAGCCTAAATCAGGAGTCTCAAACTGCCAGCCCGCGGGCATTTTGCGGCCTCCCCCTCCTCCTCCCTCCGGCCCTCAAGTGACGTCAAAAATATACCTAGATTTGTCCCAACAAAATATACATATATTTAATCACTATCATTGTTGCGCATATCCCCCCCCCCCCCCCCACCCCCCCAACCTACTGGACATTTAAAGTACTGTACAATATATCCAGGTTACTTTTGGTTTTTCTCAGCGTGTGATCAAGAGTAACGCACATGCAGATTACTTCTGGGGCTGATTTAAACGTTGAAATATATGTCCGTAAGTGCTCTATGTTTACTAAAGCTATATTTTTGTAAATATTCAAAGGTCAATTGATTATAATCAGTGTTATACTGCCTCTATTTTGTTGTACAAACACCTCTTGGCTTACATGTTATGCTGGCGGTGTAAATATGATCATTTTGCTAATATTAGATGCAAATGGTCTCATTTAATAGATCCTCATATGCATATTAAGACTTGTATAAAAAATGTGCATTAGTAAAATTTTACTTCTGGCTGAATTGAACATGTTAAAGTAAATGTGAATATATACATAGGTTTCCCCTTTTTGTTGTAGTTTTACAAAAAAAAAATTATACTGAGAAGAACAATTGCCAGTAAAGTCACTAAAGTAACCCAATCTGCTTTCTGCTGTCTTAAACTATCTGTTAAACTTTTGGTTAAGCAACAATTAATTAGGAAATAATAATTATTATTAATGTTATGCCTATTATTAAATTGTAGTATTTTCATAGCAATTTAAACTACCCCTTCATTATGTGCAACAAGAAACAAAAAGAAGGAGCTTTGATACTCTGGGGAAGAATGTCTGAGTGCATCAATTACATCAGGTTTCCACTGATTTCTTGTGCTTGAATGTTAAAACGGCCCTCCTATGACTTGTCAGTCATTGAAATGGCTCCCCGCCAATTTGAGTTTGAGACCCCTAGTGTAAATACCGAGGAAATTAACTTATACATTGTCAAGATGAAATGCAATGCACATTATTAATTAAAAAGCTGAGTTTTGATATTTTTATGGTAGGAAATCTACAAAATATCTTCACAGAACATGATCTTTTATTAATATTCTAATGATTTTTGTCATAAAATAAAAAACCATCATGTATCATTTATTCAATGTTTGTGCACTAGATGGTATTTATCATTGCAAATGTTTAATGCTGATTTATTTGTAGGTATGTTATATTTGTGATTGTGCTCATTTTCATTGGTCATCAGGCTATCATGCAGAAAAATGTCAATATGCTGTTAGAGATGAATGACAGTCATTACTTTGTCAGAAACAAAATGACTGTGGTTTGCAGTAAGGGCGTAATGTTGTTGTTCATGGAGCTGTGCAGGTGTGTGCTTGACTTACCGCAGGAGGCCTGGACACTTTTTTTTCGTCTCTGCTGCCTGCTGTCTGCATGACAGAGAGGCATTTGTGTATTAATGTATTCAGCGCAGTCGATATAGATTCATCCTATTGATGTCAGCACATCAACTGCTTCTCACTCAATTCATTTCAAAATGATGCAGTGCTGAAATATTTGAGTCCTGGAAACACACACAAACGCACATACACACAAATATGCATTCATATTCACAGCATTCACTGACATCACATTAGGGCAGAAACAGACAGACATTTTGGCACTAATGGGCAGAAAACTTGTACTCCATGTGATGCCATTTCTTATATATAGCTTTTAAACAGAAATTACTGATGTTAGTCACCATTTTACATCTGTCATTGGGTTGAGAAATATTCACCAATCGAGTGCAAAACTCAATAAGAGAAATGAAAGCACCACAGGAAAATACATTTGTAATAGGGCAATGAACTGCCTTTGTATACTTTTCTTTGAGGTCCCACAATGCGTTATATATAAAACATCATACTTTAGAAGTTTCTTTCTGCACACATCTCATGAGCTAATACACACTGTGAAGCCATTAATATGAAAAAAGACTCAACTTTGTATTCTAAAGCTCACATTCTTGGTGTCCTCCTCCTCTTATTTATTCGTAAACTCACCCCTGATAAATTTTTACATGCCAATCCACATGATTACAGAATCATTTTTGATCAGTTCGACACTGGGAACTATTGCAATGCTGCATAAACCTATAGAAAAGACATGTCACTCTTATAGTTTTGAATGGGGAAAAGTGTAACGGTCAATATAGTGAATGAAGACCCGCCTACTAGTACAGGAGCCAATCATCGATCGCAATAGAGTGACATTTCTCCAGGAAGAAGCTCGGAACAGAGTGGTGTTATGACAGTTTGGTGGTCAACAAACACACTGGAATCTCAGCCATTTCTCAGACATGAGAAATGTATCAAAATAAAGCTTGAAATCTGTACTTTTAAATGCACTTGAAAACAGAAGTTTTTTTATTTTTGTATTCTGTATGAAACAAAAGCAAGGTACAGTTTGTCCTGTCAAATACACATCACATCACAGCAATTACTCAAACACCCACAAACCTGATCATGATCCAGAGGATTATAATGTGTAGAATGGCTGTAAATGAGGTTGGTGTCGTGATCTTGTACTTTTGGGTTGCGCATGCTTATTAGCTCGAGCAACATGAAAATATGCCGATTTTGTTTGATTCCAAAGTTTAGAAACAAAACTTATGAGACAGTTGTTGTTTTTATTTTATTGGTGGTTCCAAATATGTTTTGTAATCGTAAACATGGCTTAAACACTTTACATTTTTGGAGAATGATGTTTCCCCATTCAGACAGAATGCCCGAGCATACAGCCCAAGAGGCGTTTCAAAGATGGCCGCCGAGTGAAATGACTTGTCTTAAAGGGACTTTGATAAATCTCACCACTTGAGCACTTGTATTGTTGCTTGGTGATTTTTTTTTTTTTTTTTTTTATGAATGCTGTTCAATTTTATGGAGGCGCATAGATAATTACATACATTGTTACAACCTCCAGTGGGTTAACATTGTTGCGAGTAGCTGAAATTATATATTTTATTTGACTTAAAACAGCTTCATAAAGACTACTCATAACACAAGGCTGTGATGTGCTGCCAAGGGTGTAACTTTGGTTTGAGAAATGTGGGGACAGTGCACAAAATAGAAAAAAAATTTATTTTCTAATTTATTTAAATCCAATTACCTATATTTATATACATTTATAGAGGTGATACAAAATGAAAGAAATAAGTAGGTTGAAAAAAACCAGGAAAATGTTATTTGCTAGTTTCAACCTGGCACAGTTTTTCTTTTTAATGTTTTGTGCCCCATTGTTTATATAGCAAATGCATTTGTGCCCATATGTGCGCCCATAGGTGTGTTGAAGCGTTGCTATTTTGAGGGAACTGAAAAAGACTGCCCATTGACCGACTAAAAGCTGATCTAAAGTCAATGGCGATGAGTATTTATTTGATATTCAAAGAGCATTTTAGTGATATGCTCCTATGTGGGTCCAAAACGCATGTACACATTGCTTATTACACACACAGGGATGCAAAGCAGTACACAATTATCTATTAATATGAACAATTAATCATAAAAATAGCAAATGTGCCATGGCTTGACACAACTTACTCCTAAAGAGAATTGGAGATGATACTCTGATTGGTTTATTTCACATTATGTACAAAACACACCCATAACTCATTAAGAGAAAAAGGACAACCCTTGTAGACCATCCGCCAGGCACACAAACCGTTTTTCCTTGTCTTTAAAATACCAAAGGTAGATACGGACGCGACCTAAGTGAAACTGTGCCATCTGCTTTAGACAATGCATCTAGATCATTAAAATAGAGCACACAGTGTTTTCTGCCCAAGAGTGTCAGTTTATTTGTCTATCATGGCGGTAACTTTTGTTTTATGCTGAGTTGATATACCGTGTATGATTTTTAAACAGTTTTTCCAATTCAGATCATCTAAAAGTGTCACCAAAGTAAGCTTCCCTCTGTTTCAATGATTCAACTCTCTTCTGAGAGCCGTTTTGTTCCTAGACTATAGCTTAAGTACACAAACACACACTCTCTCAAACACACACACACATACACACAAACACTAAATATTGATGATGTCTTTGTACTGTAATTGCTTGGAGATTTAATTTTCAGTTTGAATCATTCAGACAGTCACTCACCTGGGTTTAGTGTATAATCCATGGCTTGAACTGGACTCTCTCCATTCAAATGGGATAATTACCCTCATTTAGTTAAACCACATGCAGCCGTTCAGTTTTCTAACTGCTCGTTTTCTTTCTTTCATCCCCGCTCTTAAGACTTTATGTCTTCCATTAAAAGTTATTGCAGGCGTATAAAGCATCCTTACAGAGAACTTTCCACTTCACATAACGTAAGAGTTCAAACAGGTCAAAACACACAAGAGAGTCACAACATACTGAATTCACAGACATTTGGTTCGTAAGAGAACAGTATTAAGAATCAGTGTGTGGAGACAATAGTTTTAGATTTGATATTTGTTCAAGTTGGGGCGGCACAGTGACTCAGTGGTTAGCACTTTTGCCTCATAGCAAGAAGGTAGCCGATTCGAGTCCCAGCTGGGCCAGGTGGCATTTCTACGTAGAGTTTGCATGTTCTGCCCATGTTGGCATGGGTTTCCTCTGGGTGCTCCGGTTTCCCCTAAAGTCCAAAGATATGCGCTATAGCTGAACTAATAAACTGACCATAGTGTATGAATTTGTGTATGAATGAGAGTGTATGGGTGTTTCCCAGTAATGGATTGCGGCTAAAAGGGCATCTGCTGCGTAAAACATATGCTGGAATAGTTGTCAGATCATTCCCCTGTGGCGACCTCTGAAACAGACTTATGTCGAGTTCAGACTGCATGATTTTAGCCCCGATTTTAAACGCCGACAGGTTTTGAGAAATCGCAGACAAATGCCTGAAATCACAGGCAAACGGGTGCTCGTGCACGTGAGTGACAATCACACAGTATGAACTATCAAAGACGCGATCTGAGAGAATCGCCAATGAGTCGCCGATGCCTGTGAGATATTTGGCGAGCTGAAATCATGCGGTGTGAAATGACTTGTGAGTGAAAATAACATCGGCGATCACCTACGGCTATGAGAGAGCAGCATTCACTTGTGTGTGTGTACCTGCAGGGCAGCGGGAGATTGAAGTATAAGTTACAAGCGCTCGTTTTCAGTTTATTTGGACCCAAGAAATGGAGGAAAAACTAGTAGAGGTTTGACATGAGCACCTGTGTCACGTTTCATACAGAAAGTTAAAAAAGAAAGTTAAGGAGAAATTGCTAATTCCCTGACTTAGGAAACTATTCTTTATTCAGCAGGTCCCAGGACGATTGCAAACAAAAATGCAGATGTCGATGCATGAAAGTCCTCAACCAAAAAATCTCTCAGTTTGAGGTTAAGGGTACCCTTAGTAAAAGTTGGATTGCAAGGAGAATAGAAAAAAAACATCAACTTAATGAATTTAAGGCTGCCATTAAGTATTTCCCCTTAGTCCTTAGTAACCATTTCCTCTTAAAACATTTAAGGAATCTAATCACCTCCCTTGAACACATGACACTCAAAATGCAAGCATTCTCACCCAAATAAAAACGTTTTAGATAAAAGACTCACAGGACTGTAGATTAATAATTAAATAAAACCATTTAATAAATAAATATATGCGTGTTGATAAGTTAGCACGTCTGCCCCTGAATGGATCCAAACATCACAGTTTCAGTGCAGCTTCAAAAGTCTCTACATGATCCCAGCATACCTGTCAACATTGGGATGTGAAAATAAGAGATATGCCCACCATAATAAGGGATGGTTAACCCCCCCCCCCCCCCCCCCCCCCCCCACTAAATATGTTCATTTGGAGCTGTTTCTATGTAAATAAACAGTTAAATTGTCAGTAATATGTTTTATTATTATTATTTACAAAAGAAAAATTCAATAGTATACATTAGCAGCAAATCCATTAGCAAACAGTTCAGCTTATTAAAATTAATAGCTATTACAATGAAATATAATCAAGCTATCAAATCTCATTAGCTGTTTCTTCACTGTATAACTTACACATTCTGATTAAAGAGCAATAATTGAATCTCTTATTTATTTTGATTTTTTTTCTTTTCATTACATTAACAGAAGTGTCACTTTAAAAATGCACAGAACTAACGTTATAATGAAAGCTTTCGATTGCTTTCCTAACTTATGCTCATTTATGCGATCCACCAAGATGGACATCTTTAGATTTTATTAATATTAATTATGTGTACATGTCTGGTTTAAACATGCACCCAAAACCCAGACTTTTGAAAGCGCAAAACAGACTCACATTTAAGAGCAAGGGGCGGCCCCTGGTGGTTCGCAGTATGGGTTGCGTATAGGGAGGATCGGCTCTTTAATGTTTATTTGCCACTCTTCAGAGAAAGACTGAAAATACGGGAGAAATACGGGAAAATACTATTATGGGATGATAGCGGGATATAATACGGGAGAATCCCAGGAAAAACGGGAGGGTTGACTAGTATGGATCCCAGCCCAGTCTTATAGGTCCTCCAAACATAATGTCGAAATCGACTTGTTAAAGGGACGTCTCGACTCACTTAACGGAAAGAAAATGGCACAGATGATGTGTAACATTACTGCAGAGCTGTTTTAAGGCAAGCATTCGTGGTTCGTTACGATCTGTTTATGTAACTATATCAACTGCGGCGCCCGTCACCGTATGTCGCCAGAAACTACAGTGAAACGCTTAGAAAAAAGGCACTTAAGTAAGGGTGACAGATAAGAAGTTTGTTGCAACGCTCTTAATGAAATCCCTTACCTTCGAAATTCTTCCCCCTCAGGGACAGACTTAAGTTAAATTACTAAACTTTCATGCAAGCAGCCACAGGTGGCAATTGTAAATGACGTCACTTTAAGGGGAAGCGCGGTTGCCTGAGCGTGCAAGTCCGAGAGTGCAAGCCTGAAAGTACAAGTGCAAACCTGTAGCCAGACTCTATTAGATGCCGCATGTGGTTTAAACACGATGCACGCAGGGTGCGTAAGCAACACACACAACGCTCGCGGACGTTAGTAAATCATTCAAAAAAGGCACCTCTCAACACAAAATGCACATTCGGTGTGATCGGCTCCTTACTGAACAGTAATAATATTTACTAACATTAGTAAATAGAAAAAAATATTGTAGCAAATGCATTGCTCATGATTATTTTATGTTAACAAAATAAACATGGCCTCTGTAAAACTAATGTAATTATTTTAATACAGTAAATATACAGGAAATGTTGACAACAAAAATAGCCTAAAATATAAATTGATTGTCTTTCCATCATAAATTATTATTATTATCATTTTAATTTAGGGTAAAGTCAAAATTGTGAGAATATTGTACAATGTTCAAAATATTTGATATTATGAGATCTAACTTTTTAATGTTTATGATGTTATGAATGAATATTTTATTAATTAAAAAACCCATTTTTATATACATTTACATTTTTTGAAAATGTTTATTGAAATATTGTTATCAGTATAATGTAAATAATATAATATCAGTAATAATATAATTATTATACTCTTGATATTTTTTATTTAAAACTTGTAAATAGTTTTCAAACCATATAAAACATCGAAATCATTTTATAAGAATATGGAAAGAACTTTTAAAGAATTTGTCACTGACACTTAAAATAGGCTTTGATATTTGAGTTTGAGAAAGTCTAAAACTTGTAAAATCATGTATAAATTGCAGTAATTCTAGCCATAAGTTAAACGGAATGGAAACAATTACAGAACAATTCACTTGAACAGCAATGGAAAGTTTTGAAGACCAATTTGTTCCCCAGAAGTGAGGAAAATCTGACAAAAACTCCATTTGAAGATTTTTGATTTTAACTGAAAGACTGCAGAAAGTTTTCTTATCTATCTATCTATCTATCTATCTATCTATCTATCTATCTATCTATCTATCTATCTATCTATCTATCTATCTATCTATCTATCTATCTATCTATTTATCTACAGTATCTAAGCCAACAAATCTCGAAATAACATTATTGATGAACATCGAAATAACATTTCTGTGATTTTATTACAAGCAAAAAAGCATACCAGACGAGTAAGAAGCTCATGTGTGTTTAAAGAGAGTGCCATTTCCTTGCGAAAAGGATTGAATATTTGCTTCTTGCTGTGGATAAACATGTTGAGTAAAAGATGTTCCTATTCAAATCAAAACAGATTTCTTTCATTCAACTTCAATACTCCGTTTGTGGTACAATTGGCTGATTCCTTATGCGAAAGCAGCCATAATATCATTGAATGTCTTGTCAAGTCCTTTCAGTCAGGCTCTAATGTGGCGGCAGCTGTTTTCTGGATGTCTGTGCGGACGAGAGTGTGAATGTGAATGAGAGCGAGAGAGAGAAGCTCTTCATCTAAAACCCTGCACACCAGCTGCATCTTCCCTGCTTCCGTACTTTATGCACTCTAAGCCTCGTTTAGAGTAATTAGCTGTATTTGGCTCAGTTAATGAGTTTCTCCTCCGTCCTTGGATACATGTTTTTAGAGGAGCTCTGTCAGTCAGAAGAGAAAGGCTGTACCTGGGAATGGCAGGCTCTGTTTGGTATCAGTGTGTTTGTGTGGCAAGCTGTTTTAACATTTAGTCTATTGGACTTATTCTTCACAAACGAGCAGACTCAGCCATTGGAATATTTTTGGCTCGTGACTTCCGGTCTCATTCCATTTCATTGATTTTTAGATGTTAAAAAACAGGTAATTTTGCTGCTTGATGTTTCAAACTAGTATTTTGTATTATATTTTGCTATTCTACTTGTATATAGTCATGAACACACGTGTAGTTTGACTGTTTTCTGGCGAATTCCTAGTAATTTCTCCCATAGGCTTTGTTCACACCAGAAGTGGCAAGCTATTCATGCTTAAATAGACGCATGAACATTTTGAGTTTACTTGCTTTATTCGTGCATCAAATTCGCTTCACAATAGATGCGGATTCATGTCATAGGTAAGGCTTCTGCTTGCTAGGTGGCTCTAGCTTTGTTGCTAAATGGCTAACATGGATTTTATTGAGATTGTAGCTATTCTTTATGTGCTTTTGGAATGCTGAAAAACAGTACAGATTCGTTCGGTGCCGTATCCACTAGTATGTAGTATCTATACTATCAATAGTATCAATAGTATCTAGTTTTATGCTCCCAATGCCTATTTTTATCTATGTGTAAAAGTATATTGTATCACATAAAATTTTGACAACATAGGCTCATTCTGAAAATGTAGCCATATATTTCTTTAAAACGAATGCTACGGGGACTTGAGACACAGAGAGGAGTTGATTACGATGACAGGGTTCGAGTCTGGTTAAGAACGGTTCCAGAAAGCGGGTTAGACAAAAACAGAAGTCAAACAATGAAATAAAGTAAATAACAGGGTGGGAATGTGGCCAAATCTGTAAACATGGTAAAAATCAGGGCTTTTCTTTTTCTGGATTGCACTTTTTAAAACTGTGGTTGGGTTTAGGGAAGTGGGTGGGTGGGTCAATCGGTGCTTTTGAAAACACAATTGGTTGGGTTTAGGGAAGGAGGAGGGTGAGTTCATTGATCAGTCAGTCATTCAGTCAGTCAGTCGACAGCGGCCTCTGGTGGAATTACGTGAGAAGAGCAGACGCGAATGGCACAAGTGAGAAAAATTTGAGATCTCAAAAAGCATACACAGCAGCCTCTGGGGTATTCGCGAAAACAAAAACTGCAATGAAACGTAGCTCCTGGGATGCATTTCGCAATGTCCAGAAATGTATACAGTGGTTAATTTTCAGAATGAGCCTGGGTTGAATTTTGATCAGACAAGTCTGTCATTTTGGGAGCCTGAAAGTGCTATTTCTTTAGAAAAGGTTGAGAACCTTTGCTTTCCCAAAGGGAAAGGTTAATCCTTTTAATGCAAGGTTTATGCACATGCTTCAATATTCTTCTATTCTTCTCCGTTTTTAGCGCATCTCTGTGGCAGAATTAAAGTGCCACGTAGTGGTCTGGCATTGTTTTTAGTAAGTTTATATATATAAACAGATATTTCTTTGAGATATTATCGCTGTGTGTACAAAATTTCTTTGAATAATTAAAATTAACAACAAAAATTTTTTGGGGGTGAAAAAAAAAACTTTTAAATACTCAACTTTAAATACTTGACCCCCCATGTGAGTTTTTTTAATGTGAACATTATTTAAAAATTCTGTCATAAGTGTAGCCATGTCAGTCCACACTGCAGTGGAGAGATTAGAGCTGCTGGATTTACAACACATAAACTGATCAACTTCTCCCAAAATTCATCCATCCTTCGGCTTAGCCCTTTATTTATCTGGGGTTGCCACATTGGAATGACCACTAACTATTTCAGCATATGTTTTACACAGCGGATGCCCTTCTAGCCCTCATTGGGAAACACCCACACACTCTCACATTCACACACAACACTACGCCCAATTTAGTTAATCCAATTTACTTATAGCGCATGTTTAGAGGACCCAGAGGAAACCCATGCGAACATGGGGGGGGGGGGGGGGGGGGGGGGGGGGGGGGAAATCAGTGGATATTTAACCATTAATGTTTTGTTTTTGCAATTACACAAATGTATTCGAAATGTCTGCAACACAAAACGTTATATCTTACATTATATATAAGGTTATTTCATTGAAAACATTGATAAACTTTGATCTTTGGCAAATGCACATATTGTCTAAGTTCCAGCAATCACAGAAAAGCAGATCTGAATTTAGCAACTGATCATGTGATGCACTAAATGCTCTAATTGTTTGCTCCAGGGAACCGGTGTGATCGTACATGTAAAAGTGATTAAGGAAAAAGATATTAGTATCTAAAAAATAAATACCAGCAGCATGAAAATAAATACTTACATATTTTACCACCATTTTCCATACATGTCCTCATATGTTTCCAATTATGGTTGCCACTTAAATAATATTGCACTAAAAAGAATCCATATTTCAGGATATTTAAAAAAAAAAAAATTATAAATAAATAATAATAATAATAATTCCTTGCATTTATATAGCGGTTTTCTAGACACTCAAAGCGCTTTACACATTGGGGGGATCTCCTCATTCACCACCAGTGTGTAGCATCCACCTGGATGATGCGACGGCAACCATATTGCGCCAGACCGCTCACCAACTGATTGGTGGAGAGGAGACAGAGTGATGAAGCCAATTATGATATGGGCATGATATGGTTATGAGGCCATGATAGACAGAGGCCAGAGGGCCAAAAAATTGGCCAGGATTAAACCCCTACTCTTTTTCAAAGAACATCCTTGGATTTTTCACAACCACAGAGAGTCGGGACCTTGGTTTAACATTTCAAATACAGCACTCACTGAGCAGTATAGAATCCCCTTCACTATACTGGGGCAGTAGATCCCACACAGACCACTGGTTGAGCACCACCTGCTGGTCTTACTAACACCACTTCTGGCAGCAAACAAGCTTTCCCATGTGGTCTCCCATCCAGATTCTGACCAGGCACAGCCCTGCTTAGCTTCAGTGGGCGGTCATGTAAGAGTTGCAGTGAGCTAGCTGCCGGTCATAAAGTGTATAAAATAAGTGTCACTCTCTGCATTTTAATGTAACATTAGTATCACCAGCATACTTGTGATACTACTGATATAATTCTTAAAATTTCAGAGAATAATGACATTGTACCCAGTTTTTATTAAAAACACTTCACTGATTGTTTACAGTCTCACAGACGTTACTTCCATAATTCACACAACACATTATGATGCGTAAAATATAGGTGAATATCTTAAATAAAAAAAAACTTGCCATAGTGTGTGTGTGTGTGTGTGTGTGTGTGTGTGTGTGTGTGTATTCTGGCCAGGACAACCTCCCAGGCCTCATTCACACTCAATGTGAGCATTAATCACATTAATTACAGCAGCTCTGCCTCAGGGGCTGCTGGGATGGTGGTGGACTAAGGTGAAGATGGGCTGATAGACAGGAGATGTTAGTCACGCTGCTCGTCACTTTGCAATGCAAATGGAGTCACAGGAAACTTCATTGCCATCTTTGAATTAACACGTGGCTCATATTGAGTAAAAGTAGAATAGCTTTCGATTTTTACAGCCTTGTCTCACTTTCGATTGACTCATTCACTTGCGCAGTTCGTGACATTGAAGTAAATCACCGGATGTGTAGAGCATGTCATGATAAAAATATGATTTGTGAAAAATATGAAGGTAGAATGGTTTG
The DNA here is from genome assembly GCF_903798145.1 of Danio aesculapii. Lineage (NCBI taxonomy): Eukaryota > Metazoa > Chordata > Actinopteri > Cypriniformes > Danionidae > Danio > Danio aesculapii. Next base: position 38,704,213 of record NC_079457.1, read on the forward strand.
ATGGAATAAATATATACACAGAATAGTTTGAGGTCAGCACTTTTAGAAATAAATGATTGTTTTCATTGTTACGTGCCTTCCCTATCTCGGGTCAGGTAAACACGCAACAAATTTAACTTAAAGGGGAAAAACAAAAATAACAACTTAAATTTAGCCAAATTATAAAATTAATTAGAGGCCAATTTTGATAATAGAAAATATAACAAAATAATAAAAAACTAAAGGGCAGGGCAGCCAACAATCATCATCCTTCTCCTGTCCCAACACTCAAACAACAACAACTCACACCAAATCCAATGTCAAAAAAAGAAGTACATTTATTAACAAATTAATAAATAATAAATGACCTATGGTAAAAAAAAATAAAAATAGGTCAGGAGGGGATAATGCTAACTGAATGGAGGAAGCCACTTTCGAAACTCTGAAAAGAAAATTAAAAGGAAAAAACAAAGACCTTACCTTGCTCCCTCTATAAATATCCACCTCTGTACAGCTCCAAAAACTTGAAACAAAACCAACAAGATAAAGTATAAAAAAAACAATGGGATTTTAAAGTGAAAAATTCACTATTGTTCACAAACAACAAGATTTTTTTTATATTACAACTAGTATCCCAAGCACAAAAGCTAGTTTGGGGCAGGAGAAACAAATGAGAGCAGCCTTCACCAACTTGTATTTGGCACCATCTCTCTTTGTTCCTACTGCCGCATGCCCCAACCCCTTAATTGCCAACAGGTGAGACAAGGTAGAATGAGAGAGAGAGAAAGAGTGAGAGAGAGAAAACAAAAGCAACAACAAACCCCCCCACAGGGTGGCAGTACCACATTTGAGACCACATTTTAAATGCACACACATCTTTTACAACCTTTATATGCAACATCATTTAGCAAAGACACAAACTCATCAAAAGTAACATTGATTCACATGACTTCTGTGCGAGGGACAATCAATGAATTGCTGTGCATTATTATTGCTCAACTTCCGACAAAATTAATTATCTGCCTCTTCGCAAATATTTTTGAGCATATTGCTGAGGCGGTTAATCTCCATAGGCTCCTGGTGAAGCAGACGTCCTTCAGTTTACACAGAGGAATGAAGCCTCTGGGAACTGTCACTGAGTTGCTATAGTTACAACTAATGTTTGGGAGAAGCACATTCATTTAGAGTCTCTTCAAGGCAAGTCATTTCACTCAGCGGCCATCTTTGAAACGCCTCTCGAGCAGGCCAAGCTTACTATTCAATTTCATATTAGGAATCAGTAATAAAATTAAACAACAGCTGTTTCTTTAGTTTTATTCCTAAATATTGGAATCACACAAAATCTGCAGAAACTGGATCATGGTGGGGCCAAGCTGGAGCGTTCACTCTGATCCCCCCCAGTTCTGCAATGATTGGAGAAATTCCAAATTGAACCAAAACAAATTATTACAATTGGCTTAAGATTAGCAATGAAAATTTGTCAAATGCAACCAGCAGAACCTGGGAATTAAAAAATAAATAAATAAATAAATAAATAAAATCTTTAGCCATCAAAGACTAGAAGGCATGGCTTCATTTTCTGTATTGACTGTTACACTTCTCCCCATTCAAATGTATGTAAGTGACACGTCAACACTGACGATTAATTGCACCTTCCATCTGAAACAACAATTTAAAGCAGGCCATGGAATAAATCAATTTTCCCTTAAATGTTTATATTCTGGAGTGCTGGACTTTCGATAAATGTTTTCTGTACTGTAATACTTTCTGAAAGATTGTGCGACATAATATGAGCTAAAAAACAAATGACATTTTAAAATACATTGAAATAGAAAATAGAAATAAATTACCTGTAATAATATGTTACACATATAGTTGAAATCAGAATTATTAGCCCCCCTTTTGAATTTTTTTTCTTTTTTAAATATTTGCCAAACGATAATATTTTTTCTTTTGGAGAAAGTCTTATTTGTTATATTTCGACTAGAATAAAAGCAGTTTTTAATTTTTTATGAACCATTTTAAGGTCAAATTTATTAGCCCCTTTAAGCTATATATTTTTTCGATAGTCTACAGAACAAACCATCGTTATACAATAACTTGCCTAATTACGCTAACCTGCCCAGTTAACCTAATTAACCTAGTTAAGCCTTTAAATGTCACTTTAAGCTGTATAAAAGTGTCTTGAAAAATATCTAGTAAAACATTATTTACTGTCATCATGGCAAAGATAAAATAAATCAGTTATTAGAAATGAGTTATTAAAACTATTATGTTTAGAAATGTGTTGAAAAAAAATCTTCTCTCCCTTAAATAGAAATTGGGGGAAAAACAAAACAGAGGGGCTGATAAATCAGGGGGGCTATAAATTCTGACTTCAACTGTATATGTTTGCAACCAATATATGCAATATGCCCTCAATGGATCGAAAAATCAATTAAAAACACTGTACATTATGCATGTTATGCAAGTAAATGGTGATGTCACGGATGGAAATACAACATGCTTACAAAAAAAGTTAAATAATAAAATTATAAATTATTATTATTATTCAATAATAAATTTTAAAAATAATAAATAATAATAATGGTATAATTTTAATGTAATATGCACTTTAAATCTTAGAGTTTTTAAAAATGTTCAGGTTTCAAAACAATATTATTGTGTAAATAAATGCTCAAAAAGCATAAAAGCTTATTTTTTATAAAAATTGTTTGATTGATTGATTGATTGATTGATTGATTGATTGATTGATTGATTGATTCATTCATTCATTCATTCGTTCATTCATTCATTCATTCATTCGTTCATTCAAAATGTCCCCAAAGATGAATCCTTTAAACTTCAAGGGTTACAATTTGGGCTATAAATAAGGGCTACAAAAATCCTTATGAAATGCAATTGTCTATAAAACATAAAAGTTAATATATGAGGGTTTCAAACAATTTGTCATATATGAAAATTAGATTATATTAAGCTTTTAGATTTAATTTAATAAATCAGTTCACTTGCACACATGCATTTTGCACAAATATGCACACACTTGAGATATTTTCAAGCCAGTGTGTCTGAAAGGCATTGAATGTGCTCTTTGATTCCAGGCGTTCACAGTTTGGCACAAGTGTTTATTTCTCTGCCACCCTGAAAGCCCACACCACCTCGCTCTCTCTCCTCCTTCCTATGAAAAAGCAGGTCATGCAGTTTAAGCAAGAGCGGATTATAGATGGAGCCAATGGGGCCAGAGCCCCGGGGTCCCTCACTGTCAGGGGCCTCCAGACTCCTGGAAACAAGCCACTGCAGATGCAATATTGATAGAGATAGATGAAGAGCACTTGAACGCATGCCAGTGAGTATCACCACAGTATGTGATAAGCAACGAAATGAAAAACAGAGCCTTTCTCGACACTACTTATTGCATTCATGTTGTATACATTGTTGTTTCTTTTTGCAATGTATTGCAACATCTCAAGGACATTTCTGCATTAAAATGTCTTATGTATATTTGATAATGTGGTTGGAATAACATAAGAAACCCTTAGAATGGTGAAATTTAATGCATTTATAAATCATGCAAGATGTTTTGGAAGATAATACCCCTGAGTGTAGCCCTTTTTGATAAAAAAAAAAAAAAAATGTAAAATTGATTAAAAAAATGCTTTCAGATTTCTAATAAAAAAAAAATTATTTTCATGAATTAACATTTTAAGACAAGATTTTAGCTGTTGCGCTTAGATAATAATAATGATTATGATGATGATGATGAAGATAATAATTATTATAATTATTACAAATAAATAATTGTTATTTAATTGTAATAGTAATTGTAGTAGTAATAAAAAGAATAATAATAATAATAATAATAATAATAATATTAGTAATGATTTTAATAATAATAATTATTGTTATTATTATTGTTATTATTATTATTATTATTATTATTATTATTATTATTATTATTATTACAAATAAATAGCTGTTGAATTAATTGTAATAATAATAATAATAATAATAATAATAATAATAATAATAATAATAATGATTATTATTATTATTATTATTATTATTATTGTTGTTGTTGTTGTTGTTGTTGTTGTTATTATTATTGTTATTAAGATTAATAGTAATATTATTACAAATAAATAACTGAAATTTAACTATAATAATAATAATAATAATAATTATTATTATTATTATTATTATTAGTAGTAGTAGTAGTAGTATTAGTGTTAGTATTATTATTATTGTTGTTGTTATTATTACAAATAAATAACTGTAATTTGCCAAATGAATATTTAATAAATTATTATAATTTATTATTATTATTATTATTATTATTATTATTATTATTATTATTATTTATCAAAGACAATAGACATGATTTTATCCTGTACAGAAATTCTTACAATGTCAAAACACTCACTGTCAATTCATGAACGTATATTTCTCACTTATTGACTGGATCTCAGTTTTAAGCGTTTGTCATAAGAAATCAACACACGCTGTCATAAACAATTAAGCAAAGCATCTTTTCACAGTCTCATCAATGCACTGCAAGCTTCTTATGTGATGTGCAGCACACATCTGTTAAAAATATAGTCTAGTGTACCACACGCCCTTTAAGGTGAAGCGTGTAGTGTTTAGAATTATTCAACTTTGGTCAGGCTGAATGAAACAGCCGGTCAGCTCTTTTTGCTACACAGTGTAGTAACTCTTTCTTTGACAATGCTGTTTCTATGTGTGTATGCATGTGTATGTTTGTGTGTTAGTCTGTGTGCTGGTTTGAGTGATTTTCACGGGTTCACACTTACAGATATTTGGCTGAATAGAATACGCGTATTTGGTGTGCTGTCCGGGGAGAGGGTTCTGGGCTCGAAAAATACACCCTAACTGGTGTTATTCATCTTATCAGAATAGAGAGAGAGATAGGGTTCTGAGCACAATGTCTAGCCCGGCTCCAGAATGCTCCCCTTTCAGACTTAAGTGGGTATCAGGTTTAATAGTGTGGAGGTGGGGTGGTGGAGGGATGCTGAAGTTGAGAGAAAACAGAGGTATGATGTGTTTGACTATTTATAGGGGTTTGGTCTAAGCTGATTGTATAATAGAATGATTGTCAATAATGAGTTAGCCTTGCCAAAACTGATCGTGCTTATCCAAAATTTGTTTATAAAACATCACTATGAGAACAGGAATTTGTATAATTAAATGGGTATGACCTAGGTATTACAATGTCGATGTGGTTTATAAGGACGTGAACTGCGTCCTCGTAATAGAAAATGCTTTTGATATTCAAAATGTGTGACAGGTTTCCTGTGAGTGTTGGGTTTAGGGGTAAGGTTAGGGTAAAGTGATATACAGTATTTTACAGTATAAAGTCCCTTACGCTTATAAAGCGTCCTCATAAACCCCCCAAAATCAACAGTAAATCAAAATGAAATAAAAATGATACTGAATCAATTAGGAGAGAAGGAGCACTCCTGTTTCAGATATACAATAAAGAGTTTAATGTCTAATCATCTTGTTTAATCCCAACCCTTTTCGCAGCGCTGCACTAACTCTGGTGTGACCGCAGCTTTAGAGGAAGAAGATCTCACGTAGCGTTTGTGAGAAATACTACAGTAAGAACTTTACCAATTAGTATTTGTTGTAGAGTTGCTACGATGAGTCATACACAATGTTGTTACAAAGTTCACGCACACACCCAGATACACACACAGACACAGTGCGGACATGACACGCACACACAGCGCGGACACGACACGCACACACACAGATACACAGACACACACACACAGAGCGGACACGCAGAGACAAAGCGCCCGCGTTTAGCTTTAGATTTGCACTCTTTTTGCACGCAAATGTGACAGGCTACAGGTTAATCTCCACTGCTGTATGGATATCTGTTATGTTAATGTACAAAATAAACCTGATTTAACATCCACAAACCAGGATAGAAGCGTCTTCCTTTATAATTGTTCTGACACGCGGCTGTGCTGATGAAATAAATCTGAAGTGAATCGCTGTAATTCATTACACACATGTTCTGTTTTAAAGCATTTTAAACTTGTGAAAGTCACTCTTGATCACGTTTGATGATGATTGATGATCCTAGCGAACTGAACACACCTTTTATTCCCGGTTGCTTTGCGCACGTCTGGTCTTGTTGATATGATTATACACGTGACTACCGGGACATGTCAATACGCACAGCTGTCAATCAATTCGGTGGGCGGGGCGACCGCACTCCTACGTCAAGTTGCGAACGGTCTGAAAACCGCTCCAATTGGTCCACCATTTTTATGTTGTTAAATTGAAAAAAAAGGACTGGGTGTGTTTATATCACCCCCAATATGACAATCTATACACCACACCTGCACATATGTCTGTCAAAACAGCTTGAAAAATAAATTTTTCACCATAAATGCCCTTTAATGATTAAAAAACTCAGTGTTAGTGTAAATGTGAGACGCTTGGAATCCAAAAGATACATTTGGCTCAATTCAAACAAGGGATCTCATTTATATAAGCATAAAAAAGAAAATAATTTAACTGAATTTGTTGTACATTCTCAATTTAATTCACTAAATCTGAGAATTCATTAATTGAATCACACGTCCTTCATCCTTCCATGCAGCAGATGGCAAATCTGCTAATAGGCAGGCGATAATAATGCAGTTTAACTGCTGAAATACAGAGACTGCGTTAAACAATGTTGACTGTAAGCATGTTAGACAAGAATACTCCATGGCGGTCTCAACGGGGACAGCGGTGCTAATTACTGCAGAGGAGAAATTAGCCACACGCAAACATGCTCACTTTCTCTTTCACTCTCTCTCTCCGGTTTCTCTCACAGAACTCCTTGCTCTCCTTGTATATAAAGTAATCAGGGTTCATTATACCAAAATCAATGCGCAATGTAATTAAAGTCCTTCATACTGTAAAGCTTGGCTGTCTTAAACTCCTCTCAGGTTCATCTGCAGTATTTTTCACTGCTACCTGTCCTTTATATCAGCTTCACTGCAACAGTTCAATGACAGGCCGACTCTCATCACTCTCAAAAAAAATCCATCTGAGATACAAATGTAGAAAAAATAGATTCTGGCCACATTGGTGGTGGTTTTCTGTCTCTATCTTTTTTTCTCTCAGGTTTCGTCACTCCAAACCACTCCAGAGTACACTGGAGACCTCAAGATTAATTCATCCATTTGATAATGGATGTGCTGGAGCTCACATTCTGGCTAAATGTCTACCGGAGACACCACACACACGCACATAAACACACAGCACAAATTCAAGCATATTGTTTCTGGTTTTATGTGGTACAGTATTTGGCAAGCCTTCGCGTTTGGCCTTGCCTTTCTCTTTTTCTCTCGCTCTCACAGATACAAAACTATTCCCATTCGCTTCATATGGAACACTTGGCAATGGATCATCTGGAAACCTTCTGCAGTGCCATGCAGGCTCAGTTCCCTTAAAACCTTTAGCCTATCAGAGAGGGGCATGAAACACAATCTCTGGCCCTCACCACCTATCAGAGTTAAGCATGAAGAAATGCTTCCCGTTGCCGGCTGGAAGTGTAGAGCTCGGGATGAAGGACTCTTCTGCAGCCTTTAGATAATGCAGCTGGCCTGAAGCTGGGTTGAGCTGAGATTTGAGGGAGGGTGAGAGAGAGTGATAGAGAGAGGTTGAAGGAGAAAGAAAACGAGAACAGGATTGAGTACATGAGATTGAATGACTGTATTCGTTAATTGAAAATGTCTTATTTCAGAATTCAGTTGAGAAAAAAAAAGAATTGGAAAAAAGATACATTATATAATTTTATCTGAATCCACTTACTTCAAACTGGAATTAAGTGTTTAATCATTGTTTAAGGGTTTAACTGAACAGAATGAATTTCAGGACATGGAATGAAACAGAGAATTTAATATGTTCTATTTCAAAATTCATATACTTTCCTTAGGCTTACCACTGCAGAATGAACCACCAATTACTCTGCCATTTTTTTTGTGGCAGATGCACTTCCAGATGCAACCCAGTACACTACCTTGTGAACCCCCAGTGCTGGGAAACAATTATGCATTCTCTCATTTACACATACACACTATGGGCAATTTAGTCTATTAAATTTACTTATAGCACACAGTCCAAGACAGGGACTGTGGGGGAAACCGGAGCATCTGGAGGAAACCCACGCAAACATGGGGGGAACTTGCAAACTCCACCTCCTGGTCCAGCTGGGACTCGAACCAGGGATCTTCTTGCTGTGACGCGACAGTGAATTATTTAATTTCTGTCATGACCACTCTCGGGATTTAGTATGGTAATGAATACGTTTATGGCAATGTTGATGTGTTTGGTCTTGGCGGCATAGATTTGCTACGCTGCTGCTGCTGCTGCTGCTTTGATTATTATGGCAGAGAAAGTACCGAGACCTGCTACTTCCAGTATACAGTACACAGACATGCCATCTGAGAATATAACACACTGCTGCTGCAAACACAATACATACAGTTGAGGTCTGAATTATTGGCCCCCCTGAATTATTAGCACCCCTATTTATTTTTTCCTATTAAGATTTTTTCAGCACATTTCTTAACATAATAGTTTTAATAGCTCATTTTTAATAACTGATTTATTTTATCTTTGCCATGATGACAATAAATAATATTTGACTTGATATTTTTCAAGATTCTTCAATACAGCTTAAAGTGACATTTAAAGGCTTAACTAGGTTAATTAGGTTAACTAGGCAGGTTAGGGTAATTAGCTTTGTTATGTAGACTATCGAAAAAAATATATGGCTTAAAGGGGATAATAATTTGACCTTAAAATGACCTTTAAAAAATTACAATTCATTATTTCCTTGCTCTGTTAAACATCATTTGGAAAGTATTTAAAAAAGAAAAAAAAAATTCAAAGGGGAGTAATAATTCTGATTTCAGCTGTATATAACCCTTGTAGCACATCTAAACACAGGTGGAGCTGGGGTGGAGGAGGGTCTCTGAAAACGCGCTGCAGCATAACAGTGTAGAATGACATTGAGCATTGAAAATGTTATGGAGCAAGCTTATTGGCCGCAAAAGTGACAGCAACCGATCTCCTGCGCCATGACGCAGGATCAGATTAAGTGAGCTGTAAAATTTCTGTAAAAGATAGAATCAGTTCAATTTGATTTGAGTGAGGTAAGGATTAATAAAATAAAGAGGTATTGAATATTTGAATAATAATTTGATGAACTGACTAATAAATATTTACATCTTGAACAAGTCAATGATCGTTAAACAAATCCAACAAAATTTTAAATAATTCTGCTTCAAACGAAGATTGGATAATATTAAGATGAAATTCATAATTCTTTTAGTGGATTCAACTGAATCTTAAAAATCCTTCACTGGAATCAATATTTGTTGACTTTCAATTAAATCAGGTGAAATGTGAACCTGAAACTGAGAAAGTAATTAGGTAGTTCACTGAAGAAAACATGATTCATTGGATTTACTATTTTTTAAGTTAACTTCTTGTAAACAATTTATATGTGCTGAACTTACACAAACAAATTAATTGTAATAATGTTCAACTTATTTGTTTGTTTAAATTCAGCCCATATAAATTGTTTGCAACCACTTGCCTTAAAAAACAACACAGGCTCATTCTGAAAATGTACCCCTATATACATTTCTGGAGAGCACGAAATACGTCCCGGAGGGTAAGTTTTTGCAGTTTTTGTTTTCGCGAGTCCACCAGAGACTGCTGTGTACGCTTTATGAGGTCTCAAATTTCTCTCGCGAGTGCCATTTGTGCATGGTCTCCTAGCGTAAATCCACCAGAAGCCACTGTCAACTGACGCAGTGAGACACTGAACAAACTGGTAGCAGTGGAAAAGCAGTCCACATGAAGCTAAGCGATCAGCATCTTAGCGTTTGTTTTAAAGACGAAATGCAGCCATACGTACCTCTGGCTACATAATTCGTGATCACCAGAAATGTAGACAAGGGTACGTTTTCAGAATGAGCCTATGTTGTTTAAAAAAAAGTCAGTAAATCCAATGAATAATTTTTTTTCAGTGTATTTGTATACACTGATCATCTGTATTTTCAATTCTGTCTGAATAAGAAGATAAAGTGGATTAAATAATACTCAAGAATTCTTCACTGGATTCAGCTAAATCTGAAAATCCTTCAATTGAATTTAAGGATTATTTAGATTAATCTATTGAAGTTTGAATGCATATTCATTACTAAAGTTAAGTAATATCAAAGTAAGAGAGATATTAATTCAAATTTGACACAAATATTGGACAATTAACTTTAAGGCGGAAATGGTCTTTGTTAACTTTAGACATCACTGTACTGTGCCTTTGTGTGTATGTGTGTGTGTGTGTGCTCGTGTGTGCATGTGTGTGATTTGATGTGTACAGTATCAGGTTGTGTCTTTTTTTTCTCCTGCCAAAAGCTGCTGACAGGTGAAAAGCCCTCAGTGCCACTCTGCTGGTGTCATATTGTGATGGGCACTTAGACAGTCAGTTTGCTCAGTTCGCTCAGACAGTCAGTTGCCAAAGCTTGCTTTGAGATAGTTTAATACTAGACACTCACTCACTCACCATTCAACCCGCTTTACACCTGAATCTCCACACATTAACTACATATTTTATGATTTTAAACGATTTTTGTCAAGACTGACCAATGAAGAAAACAACCCTTAAAAAATGTTATCAAATTAAATTAAATTAAATTAAATTAAATTAAATTAAATTAAATTAAATTAAATTAAATTAAATTAAATTAAATTAAATTAAATTAAATTAAAGGGCATCACGGTGGCGCAGTGGGTAGCATGGTCGCTGGTCGAGCCTCAGCTGGGTCAGTTGGCATTTCTGTGTGGAGTTTGCATGTTCTCCCCGTGTTCGCGTGGGTTTCCTGGTGCTTCTTTTTCCCCACAGTCCAAAGACATGCGCTATTGGGTAAGCTAAATTGTCCGTAGTGTATGTGAATGAGTGTGTATGAGTGTTTCCCAGTGTAAGGGCCCATCTATTTTTCCTATGACGGAACTAACAGCATGGGTGAAGGTTAAATGCATGTAAGCCTTTTAGCACATGTGAAAAGAAATATTTTTATTCATTAAGATTTATTTTAATTTGTTTCCAACTCCGAATTTTAATCTGACTCCAATTCATAATAATTTTAGATTTATCTAATTCAAGCTGATTACTGTCACGGATTGGTCAGGCTCTCACGATCCCCACTCACGAAGATCACCATCACCTGACTTCTAATGAGCACACAGCTGCATCACATTCACGAGCACCAGATAAAAGCACAGCACTCCAGTCGCTCATTGTCCGGGCTCGTCTCGACGAAAGCGGACAACTGAGCGACCACTCAGCGTAGTCATCCTCAGCTAAAACAAACGCTTTACTTACCTGTTCTCTTTGTATTCCTCCTAGTCTTCCTGGTCCACCCGAATCGTCCTGTCTTCCAGTCCTTCCAAGTCTGTGTCATCCTCTGTCAGCTGTATCTGGTGTGTGCTGTCCATCCTCGTGTATTCCTGTTACCCAGCCACGGAGGAAAAGACCCCAACATCATTCCTGATCCTCCTGGCTATCCTTCATGTGCTCCTTGTTGTCATTTAATAAACACCCTAACGTTTCCTTACCTCTGTCTCCTGTCCGCTTCATAACAGAAGCCCGGACCAATAACGACGACAACATGAGCACCCCCGATCACTTTCAAGAGCTGGTGGACCAGTTGAAGCGGATTCTACAGCCACCAGCTCCACTTTCCAACGCACCACCAGCACCGAGCACTTCCGCCTCCACAGTTTCTTCTTCGGCCCTTCCTTCCAGTCCCATGGCCCGACCAGCGCCCTACTCAGGCGGAGCGGGGGAGTGCAATGGTTTTCTGTTACAATGTTCCCTCATATTCGAAATGCAACCTTCTCTATATCCCACAGATAAGTCAAAGATCGCCTACATCGTATCTCTACTCTCTGGACCTGCACTTAAATGGGCTGAGACGATCTGGAACCAAGCCGGGCCGGTCATGAATTCCATCACTACCTTCACGGAGTATTTCAAAGAGGTGTTTGGACGTTCTGATGGGGAAGTAGCCGCTGGAGAGCAGCTGTATCATCTAAAGCAAGGTACTCTATCTACACAGGAATATGCTCTCCGGTTTCGCACTCTAGCAGCTGCAAGTGGATGGAATGAGAGATCGTTGTTGACCACGTACCGGCTCGGCTTGGAACCCACTCTCCGAATCCAACTGGCCACATTAGATGATACAATGGGTCTGGAGAGATTCATCCAACATTCTCTCCGATGTTCCGATCGTCTTCGTTCCTATCAACAGGACACCATCACCCCCTCGTCTGCACTCCTCCAATCGCCTGAGTCAACAGCCTCTCCAGAACCAGAACCCATGATAATAGAGTCTGGAAGACTGACATCAGCGGAACGACAGAGGAGGCTGACCCGGGGTCTGTGTCTATACTGCGGTGTCAGTGGACACACCCGTATGGAGTGTCCCCTTCGTCCCATTCGGACTTCAGTGAGTGTATTCAGTACGAATATTGAACAATGTAAACCACTTACTACCACCGTACAAATAACTACTGCCTCTATTTCTCTCCTTGTCACAGCCCTCATCGACTCCGGGTCAGCAGGGAACTTCATCTCCCAATCCCTCTGTCGTCAACTCCACCTCCGTACTGAGGCGTCCTCGCATATATACCAGATACAACCGATAACCCAGTGCACTCGATCTTCGACCCGTATCCATCGACAATGCGAAGACATCCTTCTTCAAGTGGGGGTGTTACATCAAGAGAGGATTCAATTTCTGGTTCTGGAGGGTGCAAATATGGACATCATTCTAGGGCGCCCGTGGCTGGTGAAGCACGATCCCATCATCTCTTGGGGCACAGGAGAGATAAAGAAATGGGGATCTGGATGTACACCTGCCTGTTTTCCAAATCTCCCTCTTCAAGGTCGGAACCCCATTTCTTTGTTTGCAACATCGGTCGAGAGCCCTCCTGAGAAGCAGTCTATCCACATTCCTAAGGAGTACAGCTCCTTTCATGATGTCTTCTGCCCCAAGAGAGCTTCCCAGCTACCGCCGCATCGGCCATGGGACTGCGCGATCGACCTAGTTCCAGATGCCCAGTTGCCAAGAGGTAGGATCTACCCGCTCTCGCTTCCAGAGAATCAGGCAATGGAAGAGTACATAAGGGAGGCTCTGAGTCAGGGGTACATACGTCACTCAAAATCACCAGCCGCCTCAAGCTTCTTCTTTGTGGCCAAGAAGGACGGAGGGCTGCGTCCATGCATCGACTACAGGGTCCTAAATAACGGTACAGTAAAATACCGATATCCCCTTCCTCTGGTACCAGCCGCTTTGGAACAGCTCCGAGAAGCTAAAGTCTTCACTAAATTGGACCTCCGCAGCGCGTATAATCTGATAAGAATACGTGAGGGGGACCAATGGAAGACAGCATTCGTGACCCCTACTGGCCACTATGAATATGAGGTCATGCCTTACGGTCTGGTCAACGCCCCCTCCGTATTCCAAAACTTCATTCATGAAGTCCTCCGGGAGTTTCTTCACCACTGTGTAATAGTGTACATAGATGACATCCTCATTTACTCCCGGAGTGGGCCGAACATCGCCAACACGTTGCGGAGGTCCTACACACATTGAGAGAACATCACCTCTACCTCAAAGCGGAGAAATGCTCATTCCACCAGAAGTCGATTCATTTCCTGGGATACATCATTGACCAAACCGGTATACGTATGGATGGGAAGAAAATTGAGGCTGTTCTATCCTGGTCAGAACCCACTTCCATTAAGGAGCTCCAGAGGTTTCTTGGGTTTGCTAACTTTTATAGACGATTTATCAAGGACTACAGCAGGATTACATCACCTCTCACTAATCTCCTCAAGGGTAAACCCAAAGGACTGGAGTGGACCAAAGAAGCAGCCGCAGCCTTCCGCCTTCTTAAGAAGGAGTTCACAAGGGCCCCACTCCTGACTCATCCTGACCCAAATCTTCCTTTCGTGGTGGAAGTGGACGCATCCACCACCGGCGTCGGGGCAGTATTATCTCAACATCATGATACACCGCCCCGACTGCATCCCTGTGCCTATTTCTCTCGGAAGTTGAGCCCGGCGGAGCAGAATTACAGCATAGGAGACAGGGAGCTTCTAGCAATCAAGCTAGCCTTGGAGGAGTGGCGTCACTGGTTGGAGGGAGCCAAACATCCGTTCCAGGTGATCACAGATCACAAAAACCTCCAGTACATCAAAGAGGCCAAGAGACTATGTCCACGTCAAGCCAGATGGTCACTTTTCTTCTCACGTTTTGATTTCTCCATTTCCTATCGTCCAGGACCCAAGAATCTAAGAGCAGACGCTCTCTCTCGTTTACACGAGCATCACGATCATGAAGAACTCCCAACGAAGATTCTTCCCGAACACATCTCCATTTGTCCGATCACCTGGAACGCTCCTCCAGTCGTTGCCACTCCGGAAGCTCCTGCTCCGCCGGGATGCCCTCCTCATCGGCAGTTCATACCACCTGAACACCGGGTAGATCTGATCCACTCCTTACATACCTCGCTAGGCACTGGACATCCAGGGATCAACAATACTCTCTCGCTAGTATCCCAACGATTCTGGTGGCCAAACATGGCAAGGGATGTGAGGCAATATGTTCAGGGCTGTAAGGACTGTGCCCAATCCAAGAGCCCACGTCATCTACCCGCTGGAAAGCTCCATCCCTTGCCGATTCCGAACCGTCCCTGGTCACACCTAGGAGTGGACTTTATCACTGACCTCCCTTCGTCAGAAGGTAATACCTGTATTCTAGTCATAGTAGATAGATTCTCAAAGTTTGTCAAACTAATCCCTCTGAAAGGTCTTCCCACAGCCTTTGAAACTGCCGACAATATCTTTAATCAAGTCTTCAGGTCATTTGGTATTCCAGAAGATATTGTGTCGGACAGAGGTCCACAGTTCATCTCACGTCTATGGAAAGCCTTCTTCAAGCTCCTAGGTGTGGCCGTCAGCCTCTCTTCTGGATATCATCCCCAAACCAACGGGCAGACAGAGAGGAAGATTCAGGAGGTGGGACGGTTCCTGAGGACCTTCTGCAGTGGTCACCAGAACTCCTGGAGCCAGTATTTGGGCTGGGCAGAATATGCCCAAAATTCACTGCGGCAACCCTCCACCGGACTCACGCCATTCCAGTGCGTCCTGGGCTTCCAACCACCGCTCTTTCCCTGGGATGGCGAACCATCTGATGTCCCCGCAGTGGATCACTGGTTCCGGGAGAGCGAGAGAGTCTGGGACGAGGCTCATCAACATCTGCAGAGGGCAGTCCGTCGAAGCAAGGTAACCGCCGATAGGAGAAGGTCTGAAGAACCCAGATACACACCCGGACAAAAGGTGTGGCTATCCACCCGGGACATACGCATGCGACTGCCCTCTCGCAAGTTAAGTCCCCGATTTGTTGGTCCCTTCACCATCGTGGAACAGGTTAACCCCGTCACCTACAAACTACAATTACCCTCTCACTACCGTATTCACCCTACATTCCACGTATCACTCCTGAAACCCTATCACGATCCTGTTCTTCCCTCCACAGAGCCTGACCACGAAGAGGAACCCCCTCCTCCACTGCTCCTAGAAGAAGGAGCCGTCTACGCAGTGAAGGAGATCTTGCGTTCCCGACGTCGTGGTGGCCAGTTGGAGTACCTGGTGGACTGGGAAGGGTACGGCCCCGAAGAAAGGACATGGGTTCCCAGAGCTGATATTCTCGATCCTAGTCTCATGGTGGAGTTTCATGAGAGCCACCCTGAGTTCCCAGCGCCTAGAGGCAGAGGGAGACCACCACGGCGTCGGAGGTGTCGGCCCTCAGGAGCGGGCCCTGGGGAGGGGGGTACTGTCACGGATTGGTCAGGCTCTCACGATCCCCACTCACGAAGATCACCATCACCTGACTTCTAATGAGCACACAGCTGCATCACATTCACGAGCACCAGATAAAAGCACAGCACTCCAGTCGCTCATTGTCCGGGCTCGTCTCGACGAAAGCGGACAACTGAGCGACCACTCAGCGTAGTCATCCTCAGCTAAAACAAACGCTTTACTTACCTGTTCTCTTTGTATTCCTCCTAGTCTTCCTGGTCCACCCGAATCGTCCTGTCTTCCAGTCCTTCCAAGTCTGTGTCATCCTCTGTCAGCTGTATCTGGTGTGTGCTGTCCATCCTCGTGTATTCCTGTTACCCAGCCACGGAGGAAAAGACCCCAACATCATTCCTGATCCTCCTGGCTATCCTTCATGTGCTCCTTGTTGTCATTTAATAAACACCCTAACGTTTCCTTACCTCTGTCTCCTGTCCGCTTCATAACAATTACCTTATAGGTTGTGATTCGGTCTAATTTAGATTGATTAACCTAATAAATCCTTATTCTCAAGTAATGGTTCATCATTTACCCGAAGTCGCTTAGAGTCAGTATGCTGACCAGTTACATCTGCTCACGGACACAACCTCGCCAGTTCCGATTCTTAGCCGATAAGCTAATTTCCTTTAAATAATAATAGGCCGCCCCATGCTTGCACATATTTAAAGAAAAGTTTAATTTAGCTTAGTCAAAGAATATAACTGAAAGCTACTTCCTTTAAGCAATAATTGGCCGCCCCATGCTTGCACATATTTAAAGAAAGTTGTATTTAGCCCCCTAATTTATATTATACTAAGTCAGTGATTGTCAGAAATCATCAGGTCTCTAATGCTGTGCCCATGCTCCATCCATTGATCCTGAATGTATGACAAATCCTGGTTGTAAGCTGCGGAAACATCAGCCTAAACAATCTACTAGATTTAAATGATTTCAGGAGATATTAGAGTTAAACAAGAATTTTACATTTATTTGTCAGGCAAAGATTTTCCATTCCAATTCACATAACTAAACAAAATAAGCCAATCAAGATTGTACAACATCAATTATTCGAAGATACATTTAAGTTAGAGATTAATACCTGACCGTGTAGAAATACATTGCAGCATATAAGTCCTGATGCAGAGCTCAGAGACTCACAAACTGCAATGGGGTATCCTGCCTACAGAATCCCACAGACACTTCTGCACCCTTTGCCTAAATACTCAAATCGTCATAAATTCAAGACAATAAAAGCGTCACCAAGCCTCTTGCCTGGTCATGAGTTGATACAAAGACCATTTTCCCTGGAGTGGAGCATCTGGCAAAGATCTTATCAAAGAAATTAAGACCACTTTACCAATCACACAGAGACATTTAAAATGACACTAAGCATGACAAGTTAAAATTCACAAATACTGCAAATATACATCTTATATCATTTCACCATAGAAGCTTGAAATCTGGTCATTCCTGAGTAACCTTTTTAATGACCCAGGCCGTATAACTGGGGAGGGTAAGAGGGCCTGAGGATAGGTGATGGATCAACTGTCCAGATGGCTTTCTCGAGATCCTCTCTGAAGATTATAAAGTTTAATTGTTTTACAGCCTGTTAGTTCTCGTGGTCTGATCTTTAGAGAATTTCACAGCAGTTTTCAGACAGTAAACTCCAGGACAAAGAGGGGGGGCTCAGGATGCATGATCGAGACAACCCGAACAACTGGTTTCCTAGCTGATCTTCTTCTCAGATTAGAAAGTTTATTGTTTTAGTGCTTGACCATTCTCGTGGTCTTGTCTCGTGTGGAGCTACATAACCGTTTTCAGGGTTTAATATTATAGAGAGATATAGCCATCCTTACAGATTTCCTCCCCTGGTCCCTTGGAGCAATTCTGAGCAGTCTCTCAAGGGGCCACAAGATCATAGTTTTTGGATGGCTTTGGCGAGCGTTGGTGTTGATTGTAGAAACAATGTCATCACCTGAAATCACAACATTAAAAGCAGCTTCAACATTAAGATGGAGTTATATCGCTGAACCCCACAGTCTTTTTAGTTGTAAGCATGCTGTGTTGAGCTTGGGCTCAAGTGGCTGCTCAGGCATTTTTGCCATCCGCTTCGTTGTATTTGTGTCCATCTGTGGTGGTATTCATTCTATAGGATGACAAAGTTCAGTGCATTGATCAAACAAGTTGCAAATCTCATTGCACTTTGAGAAACATTCATGTGCATTAGATCCTCCCCAGGTCATTATCAGTTCCACTGGAAAGACCTTTGTCAGCGTCAGACATAAGGTGAGTTTTCACAGGGCAGTTCATTTTACAGGTTAAGGACCAACGTCACTGATGATGCTCCACTTTATGTGAGACAGCTGAATGACCATGCAATAGTTGAATATCAATGAGCTTTGCATCACTGTAGAATGGGTAAACACAAAACATAATAACCATGTTCAAAGTGTGAGAGGTAAATAAGGTCTTAATAAGTCCTAAATTTAGTGCTAGTAAATTCCCAGATGCTTCACTTCCATGATGAATGACAGTATGGTATTTAAAATATTTGATAAGAGTAATTTAAAGGAAAGGTGCAAAAGCCAATATAACCAGTATTTTTACTAGTGGTATGCATAATAAAAAATATAACATCAATAAGAAAAATACACAATTTCACAATTACAATCATAAAATTGTCTATATAAATGGTTCAATTGAAAAAAACATTAATGCAGACCTAAGGTTTGACTAAATCAACAAGAGAATGAAAATTCAAACAAAGTAAGATTTACAATCTTCAGGTTATTTTTTCTCATTCTTTGTGTATCTGATGTACAGGCTAAAGTCACATTCAACAATGCAGGTTTAATTTAGAATTTTGTTAAATTGCTAGTGCCTGCATTTTTAGATTTAGTTGTTCTTATCAATTTTGAGTTCTCAAAAGTCACTGTTGGAAAATAGTGGGCCCTACTATTTTGCAACAGGGCTAATGAATAAACATGAATGAATTGAACATCTAAATAGACTAGTAGTCTCTTTTAGATTTTGCTAATTCACAAGTGAAATAGTTTGTTATGTGACTGTAGCCATGCATAAGTCTTCTGTACATTACTATATCAATACACAGCAATTTGAAAAAACCACGGAGTTGCAAAATTGTTTACCACAATTGATATTTAAGTAATATTTCCACATTGTCCTATATGTATGAAGTGAATAATGTATGATAGATTTGAATGATGTAAATAATTTTAACCTGGATAGTCGACATATACCAGTTAAAAATACTGAGGTTGCAGTAATGAATGTATGTTGTGTGTGTTTGTGTGCATGAGATGGGTAAGGTTTAGTTATAATTTGTGTTGCAAAATTTAGATCCAGCACTACACTGGGAGGCCATGTAGACAGGCAGTGTTAGTGTATTTATTGGGTATGATTGGCCTCTTTAAGTACCTTTATAACCCATCTTATGTCAAGCTGTGTGTCCTGTCTGAATACAGGCAGGTTTGGGCAGACGCCAACCTGAATGGTAAAATATGCAGAGAGAAAAAACACAGTTTTATCTGAGCCTTTACACAAATTATATTAAAATAGATAGTACTACTTTAATTTCCCATTTATAGTCTTAGCTAGACATGTTTTATAATTGGCATCAACTTACATACAATTAGAATTTAATTTGTGTTGGTTTACAAAGACATCTTATTATCATAATTATGTTTTTGCAAAGCAAAAGGTCAGATCAACTGAGCATTGATGGTCAAATTTGAGCATATTCTTTTAAATTTCTTTAGCTTTTGAACTTTCAGTCTGCCATAATGTGAGTTTTATAACGCTCAGATCTACTGAGGTAATTTCTGTTCTCACTGGTCAGATCTGCGTTTGAAGCATCAGTTCATCAATTTGGACGCTGTGCTTTTTATTTAGCAATGAAAATTTAAAAATGCTGATCAAAATTTTTCCCCATTTACATCTCTGTACTTTGTATAGAACTTTCTGCCAGTTATATTGCACACAACTTTGATTGCATGTCCAAATAAATCAATCTACTGGTTAGATTTAATACTAGATGGCTAGCCCAGAGAGGGATACTTTAGTTTAAGAATACTTTTCCCAAAGAGTTTCAAGAGAAAGGAGAGATTTGTACCTTTCCTTGTCTCTTAGTTACAACTTTTAAAGCCATTGCTATTGGGTTGTTTCTACTGGGAGTATTTTCATTCCAATCAGATCGATTATTTTAGTTGATAATTTTTGGACATGTCAATTTCTCTCATCACAGATTTTTGCATTATTAGAAGATAAAGAAATTCCTTCTTATTAATTTGATTATTTTTCCTTTCCGTTTCCTCTCTTAGCTACTTACTGTTTTCCATCTTTAACTATCTGCTGACTTCTTTTTAATGTTTTAACATTAAGAAAGATCCTCATTTTCTTGCTACATGCATTTACTCTCATTTTCACACCTGCTTTGTCCATTTTACACCCTTCAATTTTCTTTTCCTTCCTAAATCATGCTGAATCTTAATGAGATTGGACGCCATTATTGGCTGTGATAATATACAATATCATAATGTTCTTACGATATAAATCATATTACCTTAACATAGTATACATTTTAAAATCATTTTATTACTGGTCTCTGGAGTGGCTGTTTAGTAATTTGTCTAGGATGACTGATTATCATCTTATTGATCTTTTGGAATGTCACCTTTTGATTTGGCTCTTTGCTACAGTTGTTCTTACATGTTCACTATCAATACAGGATCAAGTCACACTGGAAACCAGTCGTAAACTTTATTGCCTGGACATTTAGTGAATTGCAAGCACATCTCCAAGTCAATCATTGCTCGGTTTAAAGAATTTTGTGGGTTAGTCACAATTTTCTTATTTTGAGCTTAGTTGTTATTAGGTGAGCTTTCTTTTGTAAATCTTTCTTCATATGTGAATGTTTGAAAGTTTGGCACTTAAGGGCAAATGCAGAATACACATCTTGTAGATGTATGATCTTATCATGTCCAGTGTGGGGTGTAATTAGTTACAAAGTAAATAGTCACTGCAATTTAAAATTACCTTTTCGCAAAGAATTAAGTGAGGGATTATTTCTCATTCTTAGGTAGCTTAATTACAGTGACTTATAATGTACTTGCCTTAAATGCTATATAAAACTTTAATGGTTCTATATAACTCAATTCCGATAAGTAGGGTGATACCTATCTCAAACAATAAAATGTGAATTTATGAAATATAGTGTCATTTATTTGAAACATATTGTCTTTTTCTCAAAACAATACAAAAATTCCTGATTGTTTATTTTCTATTGCCCATGCAATTTATGTGGCATTTTAGTCTTTAGTCAAGTAATTAAATTACTTATCAAGTAACCGAGTTACTTTTCAGGCAAAGCCATTGGAAACATAAATTAACTACAACTTTAGTGATGTAATTATTAATTTGTTTCTTCTGTCTTTAAAGTAACACTCCCAACACTGACCATGTCCTTATCTGCCTTACAGCTTTGAACCTCATAATAGTGTAATAATTTAACTATTTAGACAGAGTCTTAAACAGCATTTAAAAAACTATTTTCAGTGTTTTTATATATCTCTTGGAAGACTTTTCATTACATTTAATACAAAGATTACAATAAGAATTTCCAATTAATCTAATTACAAATTTCAAAATTCTTGAAATATAAATGCTGCTTGTTTGCAGTGTTGCAAAGTTATTGTAACTTGCGCAATAAGCAACCCTTAGTGGAAACAGTTATATTCAGAATTTAGATTTTCATTTGCCGCTCTCTGTTAAGTACCAGAATAAAATTTGGATGATGTTATTCCATCTTAAAATTTAATCTCTGGAAGAGATTTTGAGAATTTTGGGTTTAGAGCTTTCATTCTTCTCCCACTCTGCTGCTATTATGTCCCTGACGAACAATGTGGTTTTGTCTAATTCTTAAGCCCAACCAGATTTTTACGGTCTCTGGTCTATCCTTTTTTGAGTATTCCGACTCATTCTACAAAATGTGTCTATATAAGATGCATTTATCTTTCCCTCAACACTTTAAAAAGCAAAATAATTGACTTACCTCAACAGTTGGAAGAAGAAGAAGAGAAACTCGAACCTCTTTTTTCGGAGCATTTCTTTTGAATCTTGCGCTGAAAGACATCACTCGCCTGAAACTTTATGGGAGATCACTAGGGTCTGTCACCAATTGTAAGGGCCCATCTATTTTTCCTATGACGGAACTAACAGCATGGGTGAAGGTTAAATGCATGTAAGCCTTTTAGCACATGTGAAAAGAAATATTTTTATTCATTAAGATTTATTTTAATTTGTTTCCAACTCCGAATTTTAATCTGACTCCAATTCATAATAATTTTAGATTTATCTAATTCAAGCTGATTACCTTATAGGTTGTGATTCGGTCTAATTTAGATTGATTAACCTAATAAATCCTTATTCTCAAGTAATGGTTCATCATTTACCCGAAGTCGCTTAGAGTCAGTATGCTGACCAGTTACATCTGCTCACGGACACAACCTCGCCAGTTCCGATTCTTAGCCGATAAGCTAATTTCCTTTAAATAATAATAGGCCGCCCCATGCTTGCACATATTTAAAGAAAAGTTTAATTTAGCTTAGTCAAAGAATATAACTGAAAGCTACTTCCTTTAAGCAATAATTGGCCGCCCCATGCTTGCACATATTTAAAGAAAGTTGTATTTAGCCCCCTAATTTATATTATACTAAGTCAGTGATTGTCAGAAATCATCAGGTCTCTAATGCTGTGCCCATGCTCCATCCATTGATCCTGAATGTATGACAAATCCTGGTCGTAAGCTGCGGAAACATCAGCCTAAACAATCTACTAGATTTAAATGATTTCAGGAGATATTAGAGTTAAACAAGAATTTTACATTTATTTGTCAGGCAAAGATTTTCCATTCCAATTCACATAACTAAACAAAATAAGCCAATCAAGATTGTACAACATCAATTATTCGAAGATACATTTAAGTTAGAGATTAATACCTGACCGTGTAGAAATACATTGCAGCATATAAGTCCTGATGCAGAGCTCAGAGACTCACAAACTGCAATGGGGTATCCTGCCTACAGAATCCCACAGACACTTCTGCACCCTTTGCCTAAATACTCAAATCGTCATAAATTCAAGACAATAAAAGCGTCACCAAGCCTCTTGCCTGGTCATGAGTTGATACAAAGACCATTTTCCCTGGAGTGGAGCATCTGGCAAAGATCTTATCAAAGAAATTAAGACCACTTTACCAATCACACAGAGACATTTAAAATGACACTAAGCATGACAAGTTAAAATTCACAAATACTGCAAATATACATCTTATATCATTTCACCATAGAAGCTTGAAATCTGGTCATTCCTGAGTAACCTTTTTAATGACCCAGGCCGTATAACTGGGGAGGGTAAGAGGGCCTGAGGATAGGTGATGGATCAACTGTCCAGATGGCTTTCTCGAGATCCTCTCTGAAGATTATAAAGTTTAATTGTTTTACAGCCTGTTAGTTCTCGTGGTCTGATCTTTAGAGAATTTCACAGCAGTTTTCAGACAGTAAACTCCAGGACAAAGAGGGGGGGCTCAGGATGCATGATCGAGACAACCCGAACAACTGGTTTCCTAGCTGATCTTCTTCTCAGATTAGAAAGTTTATTGTTTTAGTGCTTGACCATTCTCGTGGTCTTGTCTCGTGTGGAGCTACATAACCGTTTTCAGGGTTTAATATTATAGAGAGATATAGCCATCCTTACACCAGTGATCGGCTGCAGCTGAAAGGGTTGCATCCGCTGTGTAAAACATATGCTGGATAAGTTGGTGGTTCATTCTGCTGCGGCGATCCCTGATTAATAAATGGAATAAGCCGAAAAGAAAATGAATGAATGAATGAATATAATGGAAATGTGTTGCATAATAATGTGTTAGAATGGAAATAATACTAATGTAACAACATTTAATTCTTACATCATTCATGCATTTTATCGGAAGTCACAGGAAACTGTCACACACACTACAGTTTAGGTTAAAGACAAGTCAAAAACCTAATCATTTTAGTGCTACATTTCAGTAAACGAAGTGATGTTGAATTATAGGTATTCAAACAAGATGCATCCTTTTCTTGTCCAAAGAATGTTATTAACTTTATGAATATGCAAATAGTGATGTGAACTAAATTCTAAACCATGAAAACTTCCAACTAGCAGTGCTAGAAATGAT
Source organism: Danio aesculapii (assembly GCF_903798145.1). NCBI lineage: Eukaryota > Metazoa > Chordata > Actinopteri > Cypriniformes > Danionidae > Danio > Danio aesculapii. The sequence continues at coordinate 38,728,365 of NC_079457.1, forward strand.
TCTCCTCTGGTGGAATTGGTTTTCAGCTGCTTTTTTTTACCCTAAGGCACTTTTTGGAACCATATAATACACAGCATGTTGCCCTAATAATTAATTTAAATGAATTTAAAATCTAAATGTAAAAAAATAAGAATACACTTTAAAATCTGTTCAGTGTTAGAGAGCTGTATATGTAGTATAACAAATTGACAGCAGGGAAAATAGTTGTGTGGAGTTAAAAGAATAAATAAGAGAATTAAAAGGATTTAAGAGGAATAAACTGTGTTGTTGAGTTTCCTGTCAAACTTGATTGTAAATTAATCTGTCAATTCTTAATGTGGCAAAAACAAACAAAATAATTAGCCCATGATTTGTCTGTTTGGCTGGTAAATTACACATCTGCTATTATTTTTGCAAATTGTTTATTTGTTTATCTTTTATAAGTATACATATTGTTGTACAAATCATGGTTAAATTTTTTTATACAGTAAACTATTTTGTTGAATTAGAGGGGGAAATGCTGTAAACTCTTCTCCAGACCTACGATAGGATATTTGTATGCAAAATGTACTAGTGTTGACAGATTTATCATTTCACTACAGTAGTCTGGTTTGGAATTTTTCACTCTGGTTTGGAATTTTTGATCCTTCCCTGCAGTACATTGTCCAACAAGGCCATGGTGGTATAATAATAATAATAATAATAATAATAATAATAATAATAATAATAATAACAATAATAATAATAATAATAATAATAATAATAATAAATAATAAGCATTATTATTATTATTATTATTATTATTATTATTATTATTATTATTATTATTATTATTATTATTATTATTATTATTATTATTATTATTATTGCTGTTGTTGTTGTCATGCTCAGGTTTTATTTTAGTTTCTATTATCTTGGACTTTTAGGTTTAGTTTGTTTTCAGTTTTCTGTGTTTCCATTTTCGAAAAGTAAATCATTGTTTCATTGATTTTGTTCACCTGTGCATTGTTTACGTCATCAGTTATATTGAATATGTAAGCCTTCATTTTCCTCAGTTTTATGTTGTTTTTGCTTTTGTGAAGCTTGTTTTGGTCCTATTTTAGATTACATTATTTTATTTATTTGTATAAATAAATTCTGCTCTGATCATAATAACTGTTCTTCTAACAGTTATTATACATTTCTAAAAGTTCTATTTTATATAAAAATGGTTACATTACAAAACTGATATTTATGCTTTTTGTTGTTGTTGTTTTTGTTGTTCTTTACTTTGACACCTGGCAGAAAACTTCTATTTTGAAATGCTTCTTTATTGTTGACCACAGCAGATTTATAAAGCGTTCTCATTACAAGCTTGGCCTTTTCAAATGCACATTGTACGCACATTGGGGTCAAATTCAAAGCACTTTAAGAAATGAAATTCATGTGGATCATTTACTATGAACAGAGTCACTATGAGACACTGAAAACACACTTATCATGAGCTGCTCATGTCAAGAGATCATTAGCAGATTACATTTTTATAATTTCTCCATGCACTCTTGTTCAGTTCATTTTATTCTCAGGCATTGACACAACTAATTAAAAAAAATTACTCAAAAATTGCTGCTTGTGCAATTTATGTGTTTAAAATAACAGTAATAACAACAAAGCAGTTCTTGAAAACTTAATAGTCATTCATTTTCTTTTCGGCTTAGTCCCCTTATTAACCGGGGTAGCCAGAGCGGAATGAACCGCCAACTTATCCAGCACGTTTTTTACGCAGCGGATGCCCTTCCAGCCACACAGAAACGCCAACTGACCCAGCAGAGGCTCGAACCAGCGACCTTCTTGCTGTGAGGCAACAGCACTACCTACTGCGCCACTGCGTCACCAAAACTTAATATATAATATAATAAAATATTAAACATTATTAACGTACTTTTCAAATATGAACTGCAGTAGTTCTGGTTGTCCAAATCAAGTGATTAAGTCTAATTGTCTTGAGTTAACTGTGTGGAAGTTGAATTCTCAAAATAATTCTAATAAACTTCGTCTTGGTTTACAATGAATCTTCCATTACATTTGGCTTGATGAAGTTAAAATTGTTTTGCTTAAAAAAACAACACCAAGTTAGCAACATAAATAAACCGGAGGGACGAGTAGCAGACCAGGTATAGATGTATCCACGAGATTACACAAGATACACATCAGACGAGAAGCACCATCATGTTGTGCCACATCTTTTAAAGTTCTAAAAATTGTTTCATATTCAGTGTCTGTCTGTGGCAAATAATGTAATAAAAGAATGTGTGTTTAGGAGTTCACGCCAATATACCTCTATGAGAGTCACAACTACAACCCTGCCTACTGCAGTGTAGTGTTCAAAAACAGTATATCATTGCTCAGCCTTTTAAAGCTTCTCTGAACAAATGAAAAACAAAAAGAAGTTTCTTTGAAGTAAACCAGGGCCTTAACACTGGTTGATATGCTTTCATTTTCAATTCACTTTTGCTTTACTTGCAGTATTTAGCACAATGCAACAACAGTCATTGACCATGCTGCTGTACACAAATTGTAAAATCCAAATTAAACAAGGATGATAAAATAAAATCAAAGGAATAAAACAACATTCAATACATAAAACATATAGAGAAAAAATGACAATTCAGGTATTATAGGTCTTATCCAAAAGGTCAAATAGTAACACGTTAGTTTGTCACAATTCACGCTATTACTGTAGTCACTGGCTTATTACCTGCCTATTATTAAGATATTAACTGTATATTAGTAGCCATAAAGTATGATCTCATTTTACATCGCTAGTCCTACCCAAAACCTAAACCCAATTAAACTAACAGTATTAAGCCCAGCTCACACTGTTGACATGTGAGACAAATTTAGGATATCCTAAAATATTCCCAAAATCCTAGGCTAAAATTAGTGATCATTGATCGTTGGTTTGACATGTTTACAGACAGCCGCTTAGTACCCATTGCGATCAGATTTTCCCTCCGATGAAGTTCTGGGAGAGTCAAAAGATTTCAGACACTTTCCTGCAGTATAATAACAGCTGCGATGAGCGTCAATTCAAGAACCAATTGGAGCTCCGAATTTGATGACATAATCCATGCAACAATTCAAATGACCATGGGGAAATGTCAAACTGTTTTTTTTCTTCCTGGCTTTATTATTGAGACACGCCCTGTGCAAAATTGCAGCTACAGATCATTTATGTTTGCTGTGAGGAATCACGAATGAGGAATTCAGAACACGGGATAGTAAAAGTGTCACAAGTGGATGACGTCAAACTTCAGGGGCGTTTTCTTTCATGTTTGGCGTGTCTTCATTGTCGTTCAGTCTGACTTTATGACAGCTGAGATCTTACAGTGTGACATGGGAGCCATGTTCATGCAGTCTGACATGCTACAATCGTTCAGGATTGTAAAAAAAAAAGAGAGAAGGAAAATCGCACAGTGTGAGCTGGCCTTGTTAATGGTTTTTAATTGACCTTTTTCTTGGAACGTAAAATTACCCATTGTGATTTGCGTGTATGCGCAAGGAGAATGCTAAGAACTTCCGGTCGACAGCTGATGCATGTAAACAGTCACGTTTGGACAGCCTTGAAACGATAGTTTTAATCTATTTTACCTGCATTTATCTTTTTTAAACTGAAACTGTTGTCAATCAGAACCACCTCCTGGAAAACCACTACTGTGAGGCATTTCCACTCGTTGTCAGACGACATCTTCTGCTGTTTAAATGAAGCCTCGTCATCGCTAAAGTCACCTGTACTGTCCCACTAGCACACTGATTTAATAACTGTGACATTTTGAAATGACAGAAACACACAAACTGTGGTAAATACAACACACTAAATGAAACAAACGGCTCATGATTAGAATGAACATACAAATCAGCCAACAGAGTATCAGTAACGGACTTTTATTGGTCCTTTTTGTAAATTGGATGACTTACATATCTGTTAAGTTTCATGCCAGTAATCTGGTTTGCTCTATAATGCAGTGAAGTATTGCATGTGGTGTGTGTGTGTGTGTGTGTGTGTGTGTGTGTGTGTGTGTGTGTGTGTGTGTGTGTGTGTGTGTGTGTGTGTGTGTGTGCGTGTGTGTGTGTGTGTGTGCGTGCGTGTGTGTGTATTGAAGAGCTGCTGAGCTACCAGCTGACAGGCCAGGAAAACACACACACTGGCAGACACGTGAACTAGGAGAACGTTTTTCTCGCGCGCTTAAACCACTTCTGACAAATTATAACGCCTTTAATACACACCTTTCAAAGTTGTGCGTCACAAAAACACTCCATAATCCACTCAAAACGCTATTGAAACCCATTTTCGGAGCGCAAATTACTGTTTGTAAACACTGTAAACGTAACTTCTTAGCATTCTACCAGAAGACGCTGGTCGATGTGATGCCCTCCATGCAGCAGCCAAGAAAAAGGTCTATAGCATCAATGACAACCCTTTAACTGCCCCACCAAGAAAAACAATTTTAATTGCATTTCTCAACTCCAAATGTCGCTAGTTAACACATTCAATGCATTTTTTTTTCAACACATCCCATAATTTCGAAAATATCAACCTCTACCAAATGGTTGATATGTCAGTTTATGCTAAAAGTACCGTAATTAATACATAAACTATAAAAATCTAAAAATAGGAAGCGTAAGACCAATTTATTTTAAATAATATTCAAAATAAAACTATTTTGAATGCTAAATCATCTTTTTTTTTTTTTAAGTATGCCATAAAATGTTTAGATTCTCATTGAACATGCTTCCTTGTTCTTTTATACACTCTTTATAAGACTTTAACAGTCATTATTTAAAATTGTCAAAATATGGTCAACCATTTGGTAGAGCAAGCGGTTAAAGGGTTAAAATAAAGTGTTACTGGTGATGTTTCCATTTCGTTGTGCTAGTAGAAAGAGGTAGTCTATTACACAATCAGGAGTTGACAATGGTAAAATACTGTACACCAAGTCACCAACACATTTGCTGCTTGACAAGTGTTTATTTCGGTCCCTATTTACTAAAAAAAAACTTCACCTGGCCTTTAATTGCCAAATCTAAACGACCACTTGACATTTCCTCTCTTGTGTCTCCAGGTACGTCCATACCTTGTACCTGGGTGTGCAAAGCCGCTGGCATGGTGGCCCGGGTCAGCGTCATTTCTACTGGCGCCTGATGTTCGAGAGCGCTGACATCAACATGCTGCGTCTGCTGGAGGCTTTCCTGAAGAGCGCACCTCAACTAGTGCTGCAGCTCAGCATCATGATCCACAGCAACCACATACTGCCACTGCAAGGTGAGAACACACAAACACACACAGTTGGTTTTTTATGTTTAATGGGGACATCCTATAGACGTAATATTTTTATACAGTTCAGACTGTGTATTATATCCTCTTCTCACAACACTACCTCTAAACACAACCCTGTCAGAATACGTTACACAGTTTTACATTTTCAAATACTTTATTTTATGATTTAAGAGCTGTATTTTTTTTCATGGGACCAGAATAATGGTAAAAACTACTGGTATTGCTACATTTGTGGGGACCACTCGCATATACTGTACAGCATATAAACACACTCATGCATACACACAAATTAACACATGCATACAAATACCCATATAGGCTACATACCCACACACACACATACTGACCCAGGTGGACACATGAGATGCTTTTAGTATAGCATAGTTAACGAGACGCGTTGAGAGAGAGAAAAAGAGCGAGAAAATGAGAAAGACTGAACACTTGTGATCACTTGACTGCACTGTGATCATCATGACTTATTCATATTGCCACTCTTGGGAAGAGGGTTTGCTTGTGATGAATTAAACAAAACTCTTAACACGTTACACTCTGTGCAATGGCATATGACATGACTTTGGCACCTCAGGTACATTCATGGAGGAAAAAAGGAGAGTGGTAGATGCTTTTTTTTTGTTAGTATTTTTTCAAAGAGATATTACCATTAATTTTTTTTTATATAGAGCGAATGCATAGATATATCAGTGACAAACAAATGATGGTGACACTTTACAATAAAGTTAATTAGTTAATGCATTTACTAACATTAACTAATCATGAACAACACTTGTACAGCATTTATTAATCATAATTGAACATTTACTAATGTCCAAGTCCATGCTTGTTAACATTAGTTAATGCACCGTGAGTTAACATGAACTAACAATGAACACCTGAATTTTTTTTTATCTAACGTTAACTAACATGAACAAATACTGTAGTAAATTTATTGTTCGTTGTTTCTTCATGTTAGTAAATAAATTAATTAACATTAACTAAGGAACCTTATTGTAAAGTGTGACCAAAATGATTATATTTCATTTTAATGATTTATATTTACTAGTTTCATTAGATTTGTATTGCAGTCTTACTAATGACTTATTTATTGACATATTTACTAATAATTCACCATATTTACTATATCTTTATTTCAAATAAATGTAGCCTTGGAGAGATGCTACTTTCAACTTTATCAAGCATTAGTTCACCCAAAAATGTACATTCTGTTATTAATAACTCGCCCTCATGTTATTCCAGTCTGCCGAGACCTTTGTGCATCTTCAGAACACATCATGATATTTTAGATGAACTCTGAGAGCTCGCTCATACACTTACTGAAAAAATTCTAGTTGATCATTTGGAAAAGTGGCAGAAGGTAGATTTTTACGATGAATCATCTGTGAACTGCATCCCAATCATCACAAATACTGCAGGAGACCTATTGGAACCCGTATGACCCAAGATTCTCACAGAAATCAGTCAACTTTGGTGAAGAAAAAAATCATGGTTAGGGGTTACATTCAGTATGGGGCTGCAAAGTGGATGGCAACATCAACAGCCTGAGGTATCAAGACATTTGTGCTGCCCATTACATTACAAACCACAGGAGAGGGCAAATTCTTCAGCAGGATAGCGCTCCTTCTCATACTTCAACCTCCACATCAAAGTTCCTGAAAGCAAAGAAGGTCAAGGTGCTCCAGGATTGGCCAGCCCAGTCACCAGACTTGATCATTGTTAAGCATGTCTGGGGTAAGATGAAGGAGGAGCCATTAAAGATGAATCCAAAGAATCTTGATGAACTCTGGGAGTCCTGCAAGAAGGCTTTCTTTGCCATTTCAGATGACTTTAGTAATAAGTTATTTGAGTCATTGCAGAGATGTATGGATGCAGTCCTCCGAGCTCATGGGAGTCATACACAATATTCATTATTTTTTCACTGCACCATGACTTTATATTCTATACTGGACATTATTTCTGGTAAGTGACAAGACTTGTGTCCAAGCAAAGTCTGACCTTACTGTCCTAATTAAATAATTAAAAATCATATTTTATTATATTTTACTTTAGTAAAATAAGCCACTTCTAATACCAAAGAATCAACCAGAAGTCAAGTTATTATTTGTTGTTCTTAAAACTTGAATGGGCAACAAGACTTTTGTCAGGTAGTGTAAACAGCAATGGTTCTAAGACGTTCAAAGGCCAGAAAAGGAACCAAAAATTCCATGTAACTTTAGTGGTTCAACTGTAATCATACAAAGCCCCCGAAACAGTTTTGTGTGCGCAAAAAAAGCAAAAACTTTGCATTTTGTTCACCAATGGTTTTTGTATCAAGTCAGGCTACACATTTACTGTGGACAAAATAACACTTGTGTGAGAGAAGATATAGGCAAACTTAGTTTGTGTTATTTGGACTTATGTATGACTGAACCACTGAAGTCACATTGGATGGTTTGAGAAGGTTTTTGGTTCTTTGGTTCTATTGTTGTTTATGAAGAATTTCATCTAAAATATCTTAACTTGTGGTTTGAAGATGAAAAAATGTCTCAGATGATTGAAACAACACAAGAGTGAGTTATTTTTATTTTTATTTTTAGGTGAACTACCCCTTTAATGGTGATTTATGACTTTTTTATTTTATTATTATTATATATATTTTTATGTTATCAAATGATAGAAAAAAATCTTTCAAAGTAAATGCTGAAAATCAGAAACAGGAATTTCCTTCCTCGTAAAGCCACCAAACACCACTGAAAGAGAGAGAAAGAGAGAACAATTCTCTGGAGACACAAAGATGAGAGGAAAAGAAGAGTCAGCAGAAACAGAGGAGAGGAGGGAATGAAAGGGAAAGAGCACAGTCTGGACGGAGAGCGCACAGGGACACGCTGTAGGACTGAACAGACTCAGAGATGTTCTGATTAATTCTGGGTCATGGGTTTGGTTACCAACTACCACGCAGAAAGGCTTTCTCTTGTTCTTCTTATCTTCTTTCGCTGGCTTTTTCTCCGCTTCTTAGTCTGATCCCATGGCCCTGCCTGTCAGTCTGACTCACACCTTTGACCTTTACATTGTGTCAGTGAAGTCTATGTGAAAGTAAGCATCTGTATGCTGCGCTCGAGGTGGAGAGAAGAGCACTTGAAATGAGCACTCTGAAGTGTACTCTTTTCTATAATATAGATGTTCTCATATCTTTGCTTTTTTAACATTGTTTTTTATTTGCTACCTCAACAGTTTTCTAATTTATACTTTTTAATAGTTAGTAAGGAAGTTGTGGGTTAATTGTATGCAGGGACGCCCCTCTGACTAGCTAGTTGATATTGAAGAGTGGTGGGGGGGTGTTGTTATCGCGGCTGAAAGTTAAGAGGGGGTGGGGGGGGGGGGTGTTGTTATTTCGGCTGGAAGTGAAGAGCGGGGGTGGGGGGGTTGTGGGGATGTGTGGCATGGTTTGGTATCGCGGCTGAAAAATATTGGGATTGGCCCTTGATAATGTCTCTGGGGCCCCCATAAATGTATGGGCCCATAGAATCTTCCTAACTCATCCACCTCCCCCAGCCCCACCCCCCCTAGTGGCGCCTCTGGTTGTATGTATGGATCAGAATAAAAGATAAAAATGTGGTCATGCAGAATAAGGCAAAAATTGGCTTTATAGCTACTAATAAACAGGTAATATTAGTTTTAATTAGTTATTAAATGATTAGAATATTGTATTGTTTCAGTTTTGTTTTTGCCTTCTGGCAGTGGTATAAAGTAACAAATTGCAAATACTCAAATTACTGTAATTGAGTATTTTTTTTTTTTTTTTTTGGAATTGTAATGTATAAGTAGTTTTAAAAATGTGTACTTTTACTTTCCCTTGAGTACATTTTTAGTATTGGTACTTTTACTCCACTACTTTTCTTCAACCTGCAGTCACTACTTTCTTTTTTCTTGTCTATGGTGATGAGAAAAATCAGCCCTGTGATTCCTGTCCAATCAAATCGCACATAGAAAGTAAATCGCATTATAATAAACTACCTTAAGACGTGCTCTTTATAATTGCTGAAAACTGTTTGAAAGCATTAAAAGTGTCCAAGAAGATGTCCAAAATCGTCATACGCAATGACCCAGAGACTGTTTAGATGCATGTCACTGATGAGAAGATGACAGATGTTTACTGTATGATGATCGAAATGGCCTTAAACACCCAGCCAGGGGTGCGTTTCCTAAAACCGTTGTTAGCCAACTAAGTTTGCAAGTTGCATTGATACAAACATAGTTAGGTGATTTAATGTTTCCCAAATCCATCGTTCCAACGAATATTCGTTAACTGCATCGCAAACTTGTGCACTTGCAACTACATCTTTGGAGCTGTAGTTAGAAACATAGTTCCTGGCTGTGTTCTATTGCCACTTATTCCCCCCATGCCCTATTCATTCAGAACATTCTAACATTTAAACTTAGAATGATTAAGAATGAAAAAAGCATCAAAGTCATCTCTCTTAGGTGTAATTTGTTTTCAAAGTATTTTTACAGTTCAGTTTTAGCAATCTTCATGTTTACAATTGTGCTCCCTTCGCAGTGCACTTTGAAAACATTGATGTCATTTTGTGCATCATAAGGAAAGCTGTAGGTGACCTATTATTTAAAAGCAGAATTTATGTTACGTCGCCAAAGCTTGTGAAAACAAAAAAACACAGCAAACGTTAATGCATTTAATTTATAGTAGTCCGCTGCGTAAAACATGTGCTGGATAAGTTGGTGGTTCATTCCGCTGTGGCGACCCCGGATTAATAAAGGGACTAAGCCGAAAAGAAAATGAATGAATGAATAATTATCGTCTTATGACATTGTGTGCCAGTGGGGAAATAACAAAATTACAGAATGTTATGTTTACACACATCCATAAATTACATGTAAATCCATCAGCTTTTTACTGCGTAATACTCACTACTCACTATTTTTGAGTACTTTTAGGAGATCTACTTTTTACTCATACTTTTAGTAATATTTACAACAGATACTTTTACTCTGCTTGCACTACATTTTCAGGCCTGTAATGGTACTTTTACTTAAGTATGATTTTTCAGTACGTTTTCCACCACTGCCTTCTGATGTTTAAAAACATATATGTATACATGAATCAAAGATATACGTGCATTAATGTTGATGACTAATTTCCACCAATTTTATTCATAGATTACATTTTGTACAGTTTTTGGGGAACTAACAATTTTAACCCAAAAATGACTGGTGTGCCAGATGAAGATGACCAGGAGTCAAAGATTCAGTCAAAGAATTATTGAAAATTTGCAGGTTCAATCAGAAGCCAAGAAGAGTTCTACATCAACCATTAAACTTTAACTGTATCATACATATAGATGTTTTAAACTGATTAAAACACAAATAGACTTAGAAAATTTCCACATGTGTGTGTGTGTGCGTACAATTCAGAACAATATCTCCAATGATTAGTTGGGCGTCAAGCATACAAAGGTCAGACTGCCAGTAGGCTATTCAGAGCTGATCCCAGACCTGTAAGAACAATCCTGTAAAGAATTGAACACACACCGAAGTACAAACTGTTTTATACTCAAGGCTGTTTTTTTTGTAATATAAACATAGCAGACTAATACAGAGACAGCTAAGACAATTTACATCTAGTGACAAGTAAAGGTGACTTGTTCAAGTAGCATCAAATGTCCAGTTTCACATGAGAGGTCTCCGTGACGTTTGTGGAAGATTGTGAGGAAACAAATAACTTGGCATACAGACAAAGCAATGACATATCATATCAATTTTTATTCTGAAAAGGGGTGACACTATGGTCATCATATAATCTAGGCCCTTAAACATTCAACTTTATTAATAATCATAAAATCATTTAAAAAGATATGTGTTACTCCATCCTGGAGTGGACATCCATCATAAAATCCACTCCACAATAATCCAACATAAGCTCATTCTGAAAACATAGCCCCTGTATGGCTGCATTTCATTTTTTAAACGAACGCTATAGGGCAGTATGACGCGGTTCCTTTTTGCACTTACCAGCTGACTGCTCCGTATGGACGGCTTTCCGGCTGTTACCAGTTTGTCCAGTTAGCTCACCATGTACGTTGGTGGACTTGAGATGCAGAGAGGAGATGATCACGGTGACGGGGTTTGAGTCCCCTGAAAAATGGGTAAGCGGGTAAGACAAAAACAGAAGGCAAAAAATTTAATAAACAAGTAAATAACAGAGTGAAAACGTGGTAAAAATCAGACGAGGTATTTTCTTTTTTTGAATTGCTTTTTAAATTTGTCGGTTGGGTTTAGTGAAATGGGTGGGTGGGTCAATCTGTGCTTTTTAAAATACTATTGGTTGGGTTTAGGGAAGGGGGAGGGTGTGCGTCAGTCGATTAGTCAGTCAGTCAAATACTCAGTGGACAGCGGCCTCTGGTGGATTTACGAGAGAATAGCAGGCGAAATTTGAGATCTCAGAAAGCGTACACAGCGGCCTCTGATGAATTTGTGAAAACAAAAACTTAGTAGCTGAGATGTATTTGAGGGTCTCCAGAAATGTATATAGAGGTACATTTTCAGAATGAGCCTGGGTTGCAATAATCAATAGTTTAAAAATGTTAAATTTTTTTTATTCATGCTGAATTCAAACATCTACAATGCCATTACTCCAGGAAACCAACTTGAAAATTGTGTATTTCTTGCTCTTGAATTTGTGTTTTCAAAACATTTTCATTCGCTAGTTTGAATCCCACTCATAGTGGGATGTGTAGAACATGGACATGTAACTTTGGTGCTGTGACCCAGATTGGAGTGAGGTTTAGGGGGTTATGGCATGGAGGCTGTTTAGTAAGAGCTATGTGAGTAAACCCTCACTCCCTTGATCTCAACAGGCAGAACAGGGGGTGTGGGCTTTAGTGTTAGCATATACTAGAAACGACAAATAAATACTGATCAGGGGTAGATCGGTAGAAATAAAGTGTTTACATCAGTTCCATGACCTGGCTGGGAATGAGGTATAGGGGGTGTGTTTAATGAAGGGTAATGGAATAGGATCATTGTTAGCAAAATAACCAGAGGAGTTAAACTAGTGCCCAGATCAGAGTGAGTGTTTTGGGGGAGGTGAGTGTAACGGAAGCTAGGTAGTAAGATCCTAAGATCCCCTGTCTATGGAGGCTAGGTACTAAGACCCCTTGGTCCCCTGTCTCCAGCAGGCACTAGAGGCTGTGGACTTTAGCATTCTTGTAAGTGTGCCTGCCTCCTATGTTAGAATCCCTGAATTTAATCCTGCTCAATCCTGTGAGTACACTCCTGTGTTTACCCTGGGTCCAGGACCATGATGGGAGTGAGGTTTAGGGATGTGTATAATATATTGTTAACCAGAGGGGTTGAATTTGTGCCATAACCTGGATGGGAGTGAGGGCATTGGTGGGGTCAGTGTCATAGGGGCCAGCCAGTTAAGGTTCTTAAGTCTTATTCTCAAAAACTAAAGGCAGAGATCTTTGGCATCCTTGCACGTGCCTCTCATGGTAGAAATGGCAGTTCAAACCCACTCAGGGTTAAGCAGACAGGTTAAATTGGTGCCATGACCTGAATTGGAGTGAGAGTTGAGGTAAGGGGGGCTATGTAACAGATGCCAGCTAGTGTGAGCTAGGTGTTTAAACCTCACATCCCTGGCCTCAGTTGGTGGATGAAATAACTTTTGCAATCTAATTACTACACTTACCTCACAAGGTAGAAATACAAGTCAAGTCCCAGTATGATTCAAGTAGGTATTGCTGCAGCCTGAAGACCTCCAATTGGAAGGAAGTTATGATGCAAGTAGGTTGGGTGACCTCCAAGGGGGAGGGACATGCTCCACAGGTTTGTGGTGGGTGTAGATGTTAATGAGACTAAACAGGTTATCGTGAGGTTGGGTTTAGGGTTGGGGTAGGTGTAGATGTTATTAAAACACAATAGTTTAGATGCCATACCATGTACAAGACATTAATCAATGAAAACTCCAGGAGGTTTGTACAGCCCACTTGGAGCTCAAGTCCCACCTTGGAGCTGACCTTCCCATTTGGAAATGGCTCAGACCCTTCTCATATGTATTCTCATACTTCACACTGTAGTTTCAGCGTCCTTCAGCAAACTCACTTCCTATTAGAAAAGTCAGTCCAAATCCTGCTCAGATTGGGGTGAGTAGAACCTAGAGGGGGTTACATTCACCCACAAAGCATTCTCTCACTAAAGTTTTGGGCTTCCCTTAAGAAAATGCATTCACTCACAAAAGCATTGAAATATAAATATTTTTCTCAAACATCTATTATTTCCAGTGAACAAATATAAAGTTTCTTTGGGGAACAAAAAACTATGGAATGGAAAGTTTCTTTCACAAATGTTTCACGAGAGGATGCTAACGCAATGAAATATACTTTTTCTTCCAATCTTATTTTATTTTCCATCAGTATGTCCCCTCAGGGTCTCTGTATATATCACCCACCCGTTACCAAGAAAAGAAGGAAAACGATAACAAAAGAGGAGAAATGCTTTAATAATGTAACCAAATCAGTAATGTACACCTATAACAACCACAGGTAACCACGATAAATCTTTTCTCTCTTTACACCCACCGGCAACTTTATTAGGTACACCTGTCCAACTGTTCGTTAACACAAATTTCTAATAAGCCAATTGCATGGCAGAAACTCGATACATTTAGGCATGTAGACATGGTCAGGACGATCTGCTGCAGTTCAAACCGAGCATCAGAATGAGAACTCAAATAACCACTCGTTACAACTGAGGTATGTAGAAGAGCATCTCTGACTGCACAACACGTCAAACCTTGAGGCAGATGGGCTACAGCAGCAGAAGACCACACCGGGTGCCACTCCTGTCAGCTAAGAACAGAAAACTGAGGGTACAACTCGCACAGGCCCATCCATCTTGCCTTGTATCTACGGTTCAGGCTGGTAGTGGTGGTGTAATGGTGTGGGGGATATTATCTTGGCTCACTTTGGGTCAATGCCACAGCCAACCAGAGTATTGTTGCTGACCATGTCCATCCCTTTATGACCACAGTGTACCCATCTTCTGATGGTTACTTCCAGCAGGATAACATGGCATGTCATAAAGTGTGAATCATCTCAGACTGGTTTCTTGAACATGACAATGAGTTTACTGCACTCAACTGGCCTCCACAGTCACCTAATCTCAATCCAATAAAGCACCTTTGGGATGTGGTGGAACAGTAGATTTGCATCATGGATGTGCAGCCCACAAATCTATGCCAAGAAGGATTAAGGCAGTTCTAAAGGCAAAAGGATGTCCAACCCAGTACTAGTAAGGTGTACCTAATAAAGTGGCCAGTGGGTGTATTTTACACACCCACAAATGCACACAGAATTTCTTGAATTCTTTAAAAAAGTTTTTACCAGTTCAAAAGCATTACTTAAAACACTTTCAGCTCTTTCAAACTAGTAATGGAGGCTTGTGCAGTTTCTAAGCTGGATGTCTAATAGCCAACATAAGAAAGTATTCACAAATGTGCACAATTCATCCTTTGTAAATTCCCCGCTGTGTGTTTTAAGGTCTTAGGGGTCTCACGGTGAGTCTTTATTCTTTTGAGGACTTGACTGAAACTGTCATGTAGTCATTTAATACAGTCTAAAAGCACAAATGCTCTTATTAAAATGCATTATGCAAACATTCCCTGCATAGTTTCCTCCACCACATCACCACATGTTTATGCGGGCGCAGTAAGCAACTTAAACTTCCCACTTTCCCTCTTCCTCTCTCAGCACTGGCAGCACTGGGCTTTAACTTGTCTTATCCCTTTCTCTTTAAACTGCGTTCTAATCTGAGGCGGTCTTTGTGGCAGTGGGCTTGCGCTGCGTCTGATGTTTGATTTAATTAAGATTGCCAGCGCATTGCTCCATGAGAGCCTCTGAAAAAGAGAGCGGGAGAGAACGTGGAGAGCATGCGGGCAGGCTGGAAGCAGAGCGGGAAAACGCAGACTAATGCTTTCGGATCTCTGCTAATAAAGACCTCACTTAATCTGGATCTGCACCAAATGAGTCGCTCACAACGAAGGCCAAGTGAGAGAGAAAATGAGTGAGACAGAGAGAAAGTCAAAAGCAGTGTGTGTGCTAACAAAATCAGTAAGAGTAAACACTCATAAAAAACTCGAGATAAATGTGAAGATAAATTTGGTGTGATTTGCCTCGAAGTTAATATTTGTGATTTGGCCTTGAAGTTGATATTTATATTACTGTTATACAGTACATGGCTAATATATCAACCAATGTTTAGTATTTCATTTTCTGAATCAGCTGATAACATAATACTGTACATTCTTCCTTACTGTCATGTTTGCTCTTTTATTAAATGATTATTCAACACTTTTGAATAAAAAAAAAAACATTAAATGAAAAGAGTCATAGCATTTTCCATTTTATTTCCATTCTAAGAATTTAAAAAGTAGTGAAAATTGACATTTGCTTGTTATTTTACTCACCTTCAAGCCATCCTAGATGTCCATTATATCAGTGATTATTCTTAGCTGAAACTTTGGTCCTTGACGAGTCATTAGATGCAAGTTAACAACGAGGTGAAAAATACATTTGCATTACATTTTGTCATTTAGCAGATGCTTTGGTCCAAATCGACTTACAATTGAGGAGGCATTCAGTGATTCAACAAGAAGAGGCAATACACACAATAAGTGATAACTAGACAAATGAACTGTTTGTGCTCAGAGAATCAAGTGCTAGAGTATGGAGGAAGGAGGTTTTTGAGATAGAGAGAGAGTGTTTCTACAGGTGGTTTGTCAAGCCCACTCACCTGTGTGAAGTAGGGCTGCACAATTAATTGAAAAAAGATCACGATCTTGATTCGACCCTACACACAATCTTAATTCAGCTTTTCTGCGATTCAGCCAATTATATTTTTAAGGTCATGAGAAAAGCTTAAAGGTGGTCGCAAAAGTCTTCACATGTTTTATACTGTATATGTTGCTTAGCAACATGAACACCTCCAAATGGTGTTGAAAGAGTCATATACTGTATTTATTATAAGATATAATTCAACCCAAAATTAAATTTCTGTCTTAATTTAATGATGTAGTAGGGGCTGCAAAATCACACGTGAGCTCACCCACTGTTTGTTTGCTACCAAAAGGACATGTGCGTGCCAGCCAAAGATGGCTACTTTAGTGAACAGAACCTGCATAGACTATAGACTGAATAACAGGTCATATAATTGTAAATAACGTTTAGTTTGTTGCACAGAGTGCTCATTTGAGAGCTGCACAGGAAGTATGATTTGCTTGCATGTTTTTTTTTTTCTCAAAGTGATAGCAGCCATGACATGAGCACACTTGGCAGTGAAAGTGAAACCGAAAGTGCGCACATCATTTACGTTCATATCGCATTTTAGAAAAATAATTATGACGAGCATTTGATATGTTTGATTGTTCATAACAAACACAAAGTGTTGTGCATGAAAATAAATGTTTACAGTGTCAGTGTAACTACTCTAGCCTATAATGTTGAATATAATGCAAGAGGGAATCTGGTAATGACAAACGTTTCATTTTACCAGTGAAAAAAAATGGAAGCACACTTTATAAATACACAATGCATTTTTTATAGATATTGAGTCATTGTAAGTCCAAGTGTCTGGTGGAAATGTGCAAAACTGTTGCAATTGCTGGTTAAAGTGTTAGCAGAATGAAACAGTGTGTTTTCAACATTGGCTTTGTCAAGCCCACTCATCTGTTTTGAGGTTTTTGTGGTGTGGTGGGGGGAGAGAAGAGGGGGTTCTGGTTTTGTTCACAGTTGTTCAGGTGATCTCGGAAAAGATGGGTTTTAGTTGTCATATGAATGATAGTGAATCAGCAGTCCATCTGGGATTGAGAAGATCGTTTCTTCAGCGAGGAACCTTTAATTAATATGGTTTTGGTAAGTGAAAATAATAAATAAAATAAAATAAAATAAATTATTTAATTATTATATACTATTGAAAACAATAATATATCTGACGAATTAAAAACGAAAATCAGTCTGTGCAAGAAACAACATCGTTTGTAAATAAAATTAAGTTATCATTAGGCCTTTGTCAATGGTTTTCAATTCCTGTCATCACAGCCCAACACTAACCTGCTCAATAGATTAGAGATTTCTGACAGAGTCTTGCTCCCTACTACCTGAGCATGGGGAAATCTTTACTTTACTGCAACATGTTCCTCTGAAAATAAATGCAATTAAATTTACATATCTTTCAATGTCATTTGAATTGAAAACATATTCTCCCTTCAAACTGAAATCAAAGTGGAATATCCTACAGGAGTTCACTTCGCAAGGCACTTGCGATCTAATTAGAACAGACATCTGAAGCAAAAACAGAAACATTCAAAATGGGCAGTCAGCGGGGTGTGAGAAGAACTGAATTTGAGAGCTGCTGATTTAAGTGATACTTTAGACTCCAAGTACTCTGGTGATAAGAAAATTCAGCTTTGCAGTGATTACAAACAACTTTGGTCCTATCTACATTATCAGAGTGTGGAAGAGATTTACAAATAATTTGACTATTTAAGAGTTTGGCAACTTTCTCCATTGTTCATCGTCTCATGTGAGCACTCTAGCAGTCTTAAGCAGGTTACACAGGTTAACACGGCTGGCACATGACAGTTGGAAGTATCACACACCAGACTCGCACATTCGCATGCTATTTAAAACGAAACTATTCAGATGGCACTCTTCGGCATGGCAGAAATATGAACAGTGTCCTGAATCATGGCTAGGCGCTGCAGACAACTGCCGACAGCAGCCGACTTGTGACGCCGGTGTGTGTACCCTAATAAAAACCTATGTTTAGAATTCTGAAATTCGTGGCACTGCATGGTGCTGCATGGCGCAACGCTGCGCGTCGCCGAGCGGCGCTTCTGGTGTGTGACCCCCTTTTAGCCCACGCCAAATAAGCTCATTGGTTGAGACATCTAATGACACCCATCCCAAGCCAGTACATTTAAACATCCCAATACTCCAGTAACCCATGGTTTGTTTGTATGTCTTTTCAAAGCCATCAATAGACAACAGACTTTTAAAATAATAACAAGAAGAAGAATAAAAACTGTGTTAATGTGTAATGCGTTAATTCATTCATCCTTTAGTAATATCATTTGAACCTGCCCAACCTTAAGTGAAGTTTTTTATTAACTAATTTCGAGAGGATTGCTTGCTTATGATTGTCCACAGCTGGTCCCACATTAACCAATACATGATTCACCAATCAGATTATTCATAACTCACTATAAAAAAACAGAGTTTCCTACCACATCTTCCTCTTGAAGAATATTTCTTCCCGCAGTCCAAAAACAAGTGACCTAAGTAAATTAAACATTCTAAATTGGCATCATACAGTAGGTGAACTCCTAGTAAGCCATACATCTCATTAGCCATCTCTTTATCTGTCATTAGCCAGAAATAAGTCAGGGGAGTTCATCGAAATCTATCTGAGCTCAAACTCCCCTCTCACCCTGCTAACAGGAGGGAGCCCAGGGCTCGAGGATCTTATGAGCTCAGGGCTCTCTTCCGGGACAGCATGCCAAACTAGCTTTATTATCAATCATCAGATAAGTGTGAACTCTTGAATTTATTTTTTTCCACGTATTTTCAGTTTATGTCTCTTTTAGTTCATATGATGTGTAATAAATGCAAGTGATATGTACAGGGTGATTTAAAAACTTATTTAATTTATTTAATTAAAGAAACACGATGGAACCTTGGATAATTAATCAATGTGAAGAGTACTTAAGTTTTTTTTCAGACAAGTTCATACAGTAGATCAAACAAGTTCATAGATGTTCAATATGACCTCCTCCAGACATCAACCCGAAAGTTAGTCATATTCTTTTTGAATCACCCTGTATATCGGCTTTACATCAATTATTGGCCCTAAGATTTCTGAACTATTAAATAAAACTAATAGTAAGTATATATGTATATATACATATATATATATATATATATATATATATATATATATATATATATATATATATATATATATATATATATATATATATAAAGCTGTCACTATCAGTCAAGAAAGCCATCATTATGCTGAAAAAAACAAAACAAACCCATCAGAGAGATAGCAAAAACATTAGGCATGGCTAAAACAACTGTCTGGAACATTCTCAATAAGAAAGACCAAAAAATTATTTTCCTGGTTAAGAAAACACCGTTCACAACAGTTGGCCAGATCAAGAACACTGACCAGGATGTAGGTGTATGTGTGTCAGAGTCAACAATCAAGAGAAGACTACACCAGAGTGAATACAGAGGGTTCACCACAAGATGTAAACCAGTGGTGAGCCTCAAAAACCGGAAGGCCAGAATAGAGTTCACTGTGCAGGAACAACATCCTATGGACAGATGAAATCAAGATCAACTTGTACCAGATAGGAAGAGACGTCCCCATCACCATTGTATTTATTGATGATGTGACTACTGACAAAAGCAGCAGGATAAATTCTGAAGTGTTTTAGGCAATATTTTTGCTCATATTAAGACAAATACTTCAGAATTCATTGGACGGTATGCAGATGGAGAATGACCCAAAGCATACTGCAAAAGCCACCAAAAGATTTTAAAGGGAAAGAAGTGTAATGTTATGCAGTGGTCAAGTGAATCACCTGACCTGAATCCGATTGAGCTTGCATTTCCCTTGCTGAAGCGAAACTGATGGGAAATTGCCCCAAGAACAAGCAGGAACTCAAGACAGTTGCTGTAGAGGCCTGACAGAGGAATGAAACCCAGCATCTGATGATGTCTACGCGTTCCAGACTTCAGGCTGTAATTGACTGCAAAGGACTTATAACCAAGTATTAAAAAGTGAAAGTTTGATTTATGATTATTATTCTGTCCAATTACTTTTGGCCCCAAACAAAGGGGAGGCACATATGCAAACTGTTGTAATTCCTACAGTGTTCACCTGATTTGGATGTAAACACCCTCAAATTAAAGCTGACAGTCTGCATTTAAAGCACATCTTGTTGTTTCAATTCAAATCGATTGGGTTGGTGTAGAGACAAAATTTTAGAATTGTGTTGATGTCCAAATAGTTATGGCCCTAACTATATATATATATATATATATATATATATATATATATATATATATATATATATATATATATATATATATATGTATGTGTGTGTGTGTGTGTGTGTGTGTGTGTTTAAACATATTTATAAATAAAGATCAACCTTTATATCTGACGTATTTAGATAAATTCCACCTTGACCAAAATAACAGTGGTGCCGTGATCATTCACATACTCTCATCTGACCTTGAATAATCCAGCCCGGAGGGTTTGAACTGTTTAACGCTGTGAAGCTGAAAATACGGTTCCCTAAACATGTGTGTGTGCGTGTGTGGAGTGAGACAGGCGAGGAATCAAGCACCAGAACAAAGCCAATCTGCCGGGACCCACCAGATAAACAACCATGCGATGAGATGTGTTCAAGAGCTGATCCCCATGATAACAGCAGCTCAATGTGGAAGCCTCCTGAGATAGCAGCATATCTCTCAATCACACACTCCTCTTCTTCACCTTTTCGCTCTACCTCGCGCTCTAGGGTACTTGCAAACACAATATAAAGCGCCTGTCTGTCTCTCTGTCAGCAAGTCAAACACACACACTCGCTCTCTAAAGAGAGACATCCTTTCAAGCGTTTGGGGAACAAGCTCTGCGATTTGTTGTCTCAGCAGGTGTTGTTGCTTCTTTGAAATTTTTTTGAAATCTAAAATAAAAGCAACAAACAAAAACTGAATTTTTTTCTCCCTGCCATGACTCCTAAAAGAGCCGCTCTCGCATCTTTGCCAGTACATGTCAGTTTGTGTTTCATAAGAGCTGCCGTGACGTCTGAAATTAAATAACGCTTTGCATCTTTGCCTCGTCAGAATACATTCTCTCAAAGCGTGTCTGTCATGACGCAAGGTATATTCACACATTCATATATTATGAGTCCAGAGAGGCAGGATACATCAATTAGGGCCTGAATTATTCATGTTTAAAAAGTTAATTATTCAATCGCATGTTCAATTAGCCATGAATCACATCAGATCTAATTAAATATTGAAGGCAGGAGTCAGAGAATGTGGAAATGTGGTTGTTCCTAATAATTTTGATTAGGTTTTATATTTAGCACTTGCTTTTTCAAGTCATTAAACGAATGGCTACAGCTTTAGAGGAGTTTCATGGATGCAGCACATTTATTAATTCATTCATTCATTTTCCTCTGTCTTAGTCCCTTTATTAATCAGGGGTTGCCACAGCGGAAAGAACCGCCAACTTATCCACCATGTGTTTTACGCAGTGGATGCCCTTCCAGCCGCAACCTAGCACTGGGAAACACCCATACACTCTTGCATTCACACACATACACTACAGTCAATTAGGTTTATTCAATGTATTTGGACTGTGGTGGAAACCGGAGCACCCAGAGGAAACACACGCCAACATGGGAAGAACATGCAAACTCCACATAGAAATGCCAACTGACCCAGCCGGCACTTGAACCAGTAACCTTCTTGCTGTGAGGGGACAGTGCTAACCACTGAGCCACCGTGACGCCGATGAATATTTTACATAAATAAATAAAAAAAGTTTACATTTTGTTTTAATTAGCATAAACAATAATAAAACTATAGGGTTGAGCAGCTGAACTATCATTTGCATATTTGATTTGCTTGGATTTCCATTGAGCAGAGATATTGATTTTGCCATTCATTTTTATTTTTGTTTTTTTTTTTTATATGGTAAATTATATAGATTTATAAAAGCCTTGATTCTAAATTCACTGTATGCATTATAAATGAGAGGCATTTCATCCATCCAAGTGCACACACACTACAGTAAACAGACACAAACTGTGAACACAGTTGGAGGTTCAATGCCTTGCTCAAGGGTTCTCGTGGTATTGAGGGTGGAAGTGCTGGTCATTCACTACCTCATCTATAATCTTTGCCAGACTTGAGACTCAAACCCACAACCTTACAAGTATTTAGCCTTTAGGTCACAACCTCCCCCAGTGATGTACACATGCAACCAAAACAGCTTAATATACAGGTCTGTGACCCCTTTTTATGCCTCAAATTCATGTTCATTTCATAAGATTTAGACCATCTTCTATGACCATCAAGTTAAAATCCTCTTTGCATGCACCAGAAACTTTCTTATCAGCACTCCATGTTTCTGGGAAAACATTGTGCATTGTGCAATTACGCTGCCTAGACTACAGCTCCGCACAGGAAGTTTTGCCAGAGGAGAAATGGTCAACTGAGCCTGGTTTCTCTCAAGGTTTTTTTTTTCCTTCACTTTCGTCAATTGGTGAAGTTTGTTTCGCGCCACTGTCACCACTGGCTTGTTTGGTTGGGACTTGTGAAGCTGTGCATCGATGGATTTGCCCTTCAGTGTTTGGACTTTCAGCAGTGAAAATTAAACCACACTGAACTAAACTAAACTGAACTTCAACTCTGAAAACTGAACTGACACATTTTTAATTTACTAGAACTTCTATGTTATACTGCTTTGACACAATATACATTGTAAAAGCACTATAGAAATAAACAGGAATTGAATTGAATTCTTAGAGTGCTTGATCCTGGTGAGTGGGCTTGACAAACCACCTGTAGAAGTCAAACTCATTTCCTTTCCATATCCACCAGACACCTTCCTATAACCACCCCATGCTTCTTGGAAACATTGTGAACAGGTGGGCTTGTCAAACCACAAGTAGGACACACAAACTCTCAAATGCAAGGATGGGGGAGAAATCAAAACCAACTTAAGCATTTATATATTGCTGCTCTCTGAGGATTTGAAGGGCTTCTTTTATTCTCAATTGCAAGTTGTTTTGCATAAAGGAGTCTGCTAAATGAATAAATGTGAATGTAAAATTGTCATTTATATATCCAAGGAACTAAAACAAGTCCTTTTTAATAACACAGACTATTTAAACTCCACTGACCCTTAAGTGCTTACTGTAGGTTTGTTATCAGCACTGCAATGCAAGAACACACTCATTCTCTCTTGAGTGCAGCACATTTGGCAAATTGCTTTTGCATATATTTGTAAAGTTGTTTCTGCTTGATTCCTTGAGCTGTCTCTTTGTTCTTTCTTGTTCTATCTCTGTAGGTCTCTCAGCATCTGCCTCATTGGTTTCTCTCGCCTGGATGATCGCATCCTACCAGAAGGTTCTGCGTGACTCTCGTGACGATAAGCTCCCCATGTCCTACAAGGCAGTGATTGTCCAGATGCTTTGGCACCTCTTCACCATCGGTGCTCGAACCATCGCCTTCGCCCTCTTCGCTTCAGTCTTCCAGCTTTACTTTGGGATCTTCATCGTAGCCCATTGGTGCGCCATGACCTTCTGGATCATCCAGGGTGAGACTGACTTCTGCATGTCCAAGTGGGAGGAGATCATCTACAACATGGTGGTAGGCATCATCTACATCTTTTGCTGGTTCAACGTGAAGGAAGGTCGTGCCCGCTTTCGGCTGGGCGTGTACTACTGCGTGACCTTGTTTGAGAATGTCGCGCTCACCGCCGCTTGGTATATTCACAGGGGACCTCACACCTCTGACTTTTACGCCCTGATTATTGTGTGCGTTGTAGTGTGTAGCTATGCCTTGGGAACATTCTTTATGTTTGTCTATTATTGCCTGCTCCACCCGGACGGACCTATTCTGGGCACTCAGTGGAGCTGTGTTGAGGAAGGAATGGGAGTTATTGGCCTGGGAGGCATTGGGGACTTGGGGACACCCTTGCCCCAGCCAGACGTGGTCACTAGCCCTCCCAGAACACTCCAGAGGACTACTGGTGGGGATCGGGAGAATGGGGCTGGGGATAGAGACAGTTGCATGCCTGTGTTTCAGGTGAGGCCTCCTAGTGTTCCCCCACCTTCTTCCCCACGTCCCCCAAGAACTGAAGGTCCCGTTATCCGCATCGACCTGCCAAGAAAGAGGTACCCAGCCTGGGACGCCCACTTTATTGACCGTAGGCTGAGGAAAACCATCCTGGTGCTAGAGAATACATCTCCTGTGACACCCCGTATCCAGTACCAGAGCTTTAGTAACCCCAAAGAAGTGATGGAGTATGAGACTACCGTGTAATGTTGTTCATACCGCCACCTTCCACATGACATCTCTACGCAGAGGTGGGACTCAGGAGGCAGATGCCGCCATGAGGTTACAGTCCGATCCTTGATGGTCGGCATGGTGCTACATGGTGGGACCTCACCACGTTTGGCATCCGGGGATGCATCAGTGGTTCAAGAGTGCACATCAGGCTTGATGGGAATAACATGGGGTTTACATGACTTGCATGGGAAGTGAAACTAAGCGAGGGACTTACCTTTCTGCCTATGCACTGAACACATGAGTTTAACTGACAATGATGAGAACAAGACATTTGTAAAATATAGATGAAATGACCAATTCAGTATTCCTCAGGACCAGCCTGACTGCTGTATTGGTCTTAAGTTTAATGTTTCAGTGACCTGAAAACAGTACAAATTGTGTATTATTTGCTTCTGTGAATGGTAAGGTTAGCAAGTTCAATCATCCATTTTCTCAAAAGAGTTCTTCTGTATTTAATGACTTATTTATTTATTTATTAGATTTATTTTTATGACTCTGTGGCCATGTCTTTGATATAATTCTTCTAACTGAATATTCATAAATAGATATTATCTTTTGTTATATGTATTCAATAGAATGGTGCCAGTGTGTTGGTATGAATGTTTCTGTTTTGTTTTTTTGAGGGTGGGGAGGGTTGTCTGGTCATGCTGCATTGTATAACTGTAAAGATGAAGAAAAAAGTCATATAGTAAGACAAAAAGCTGTGATCACATTGTAGTTGGATAAAAAAAATAATGCTGTAAAAACTGAATCAGATGACAGCCTCGGAAAAAGTAAAACAAAATTGAATATGCGTGTTTGAGTGGTTTATGAAAATGGTTTTGTGACAACTGGGAACATCAAACTTGCAAATGTCTGAATGTTTGGGTTGCATTTCACACAGACAAAACGCAAATGAGCAACAGTAAGTTATGAGCCTGTATGTGAAACACTCTTTACAGTAACTGGAGAAGTGAATCTTGGTTTGTTCCGTCCACAAGCCTCAAAACCCTTTTACATCTGTATGTGTTCATTTCACTCATTGTTTTGTTATTTGGAAGGGGGCGACTATTACTGTGGTTATGAAGAATTTATATTCTACATTTTCTTTGGGGGGGGGGGGGGTTGTGGTTTGGCAATGGTGATTGCTCTTCTTGGCCATGAAAAGCTGCACTTAAGGACAACTATTAACATAACATAACAATGCGTATGCTTGAGAAAAAGATGTTTTTGTCACCTCATAAAAAAAGATAAGATGCCTTTTTATCTTCCTCAGCTCCTTTTTCAATTGAGTTTTAGACTAAAAACTATTGCAAAAAAATCACCCCAATTACAAAGCTATCACAAAACATCAGCTAAAGCGTTTCTCCCTATCTTTCTATGGGGTCTTTCAAGGTCTTCCTTGCCGCTTTGAAATTCCACTGCCTGGTTAAAAACCAAGCAGAAAAGCCCAGAGTCACGGTAGGTAATTGCCAATGACTGCTGTCCAGTCTGAACACTGATGCAGAGCAAATGATGCTTTGGGGCTGTAATCATAATGGGTGATTTTATCGCAGGAGGTGAAGTAACTGTGTTGTTATTCAGTTGCTATACCTACTGCAACATGCATTATCCTTATTGGTTATCAGTACACCTCACCATGATTTGATTACAAATGAGATTCATTACTGGTTAAATCAGATGTCTAGAAAAAAGCCCTTATGAACTTCAAGTATTGAAGTAACCACCATTTAGGACCAAATCATAAGGTGGCTGAGAGTGCTCAGCAAGTAAAAAAGCACATGTAAATAGTAAAATACTAATAAATTGAGAAAACATCTTCACCTTTTTGACAACACAAGCAAATACTCACTCCGTAAAACCTCAAAAGTTAAGGTAACTCAAACCATTTGAGTAAACCGATTGCAACAAACCATTTAAGTTCAAAAGCTAATCCAAATGAGTACTGTGAACTTAATTTGAGTAAAAGAAGCAATTTGAGGGCAGTAAAACCCAATAAATGAAGAGAACCCAAACAAACTGAGTACTGTAAAACCCAATAAGTTAAGGTAACTTAAACCATTTGAGTAAACCAATTGCAACAAACCATTTGAGATAAAAACTAATCTATATGAGTACTGTAAACTTACTTCATTTTAGTTGAAGTAATGAAGTATTTAATTAACTATCATTTATTTAATAAAGTTGACTGTTGGGTTTTACAGTGAACAACACATGCAAATACAGAAATGTGTTGGGGGACCCCGAACAGTGACAAACAAATTCATGATGTTTTTTCAATGTGTTATTATCTTTCTATTTGCATGTGTGTGTGTATTTTTTTTTACTAGCAGCATGTTTGTAACAGCTTTTCAAAACATACTTTCCCAGCAGGCACAGGACATCAACATGACATCAAATATCACTATCTAATGATGTTACAGCTTGACGTTGTGTGGACGTTATCACTGTGACGTTTATCAAACATTAGATTTTGGTTGCCATACCTGACAAATAAATGTCAGTATTTGATGTCAAAATAATGTTGTCCTTAGACGCTGGCTAGACATTGAATTTTGGTCACCTGACATCACAACCTGAATCTAAACTAAAAATAATGTCTTAAGACATTGTGTGCCTGCTGAGTTCTGGAAAAGTTTGCTTCAGTTGGAAAACGCCTTTAAATACCATTGGTTCATTTTAATTACATTAGAGATAGAGATAGATATGGAAGTGGATCTTATTTGACTTTGAGAAACCTTCTCTGGTTCATTTCCTTGGTTCAGACTATTGGGATCAGACATCTGCAAATAAAACATAAGCACTAAAATCCACTTTGTAGTAAAAACAATAATATACTGAATGGAAAGCTACATGATAGATTCTCACTTCATCAAACATGGATCAGCGATTTTGATGACATCACTACTCCATACCTGTCAACCCTCCCCTTTTTCCCGGGATTCTCCCATATTTTACAGTTCTATCCCGCTATCATCCCGTAATGGTATTTTCCCTGTATTTCTCCCGTATTTTCAGTCTTTCTCTGAATAAACATTAAAGAGCCGATCCTCCCTATATGCAACCCATACCACCGAAACCACCAGGGGCCACCCCTTGCTCTTAAATGTGAGTCTGTTCTGTGCTTTCGTTTTATTTAGGCATAAAAACACTTTGAAATAAATATAAAACTGCAGGATTCCCTTTACTTTTCATTACAGGTGCCGTCACCCCACTACCCCCCCCCCCCCCCCCCACCCCATGCAATCCTCAAAACTGATGTAGCGGTGCATGACTGTCAGCTGATGCGCTCTATAGTGAGCGGAGCAAAAGTCTGGGCTTTGGGTGCATGTTTGAACAGATATACACATAATAATAATAATAATAATAGTAACATCTAAAGATGATGATCTTGGTGGGGTTTTTCTTTATAAACACAACTAATTTTGTCCTAAATGAGCGTAAAACGTTAGGAAAGCAATCGAATGCTTTCATTATAGATTTGTGCATTTTTAAAGTGACACCTGTTTTTTAATGTAATCAAATCAAAGAAAAGATTAATGAGATTTGATAACTTCTATAAATTCTATTTCTTTGTAGTAGCTATTAATTTTAATATGCTAAACTGTTTGCTAATTTATTTGCTTCTAATGTATACTATTTATTTTTTCTTTTGTCAATAATAATATTAAAACATATTACTGACCATTTAACTGTTTATGTACAAAAAAACAGCTCCAGAATAACATACTTAGTAATTTGGGGATTTTTTAGTGGGGGGGGGGGGGGATGTTTGGGCACCCCTGCTCTACAGAATCAAAACTAGACCTCTTCCAGGTGCATTTAACTAACTTGTCTTTACAAAATAAATAAAGGTACTTTTCCACTTTAGCACTGAAATACTCTGATGACACTTATGGAAAGTCGTTATTGTGGCACCACTTAAGTAAAGTTCTCATTAGGATTCATTCTTTCTACTTGTATTATTCTCACTGAATAACTGTGTCTGATTAAGGGATGAATTTAAATGTAAATGCAATCTGACAAGGAATCGGTTTTCCTACAGCTACAATTAATTCAGGAAAGCGTTTGCAAAGGTATTGTCACAGTACATTATGCATCAGGCAGAAATATGAACAGGGTGAACAATTATCAACGGATGAATCAAGCTTTGTCTAAATGTGAACTTTTGGCGTGGTTTTCTATTTGTGACTGGTTAATTATAAAGCTGTACATGAGTTATAGTAACAACATAAAACTACAAAATCAGGAGTATGATCATTAAACTCTGGCTGAGAGTCACTGATCTGTCTTGTTTTTTTTCCTTAAATATTTTATCGCAGTTTATACAACAGTTCTGTCTAGTTCTTGAATCTGATTGGCTGATAGCCGTGTGATATTCTGCTATAACAGCACTGCTCCAGCCTCTTAACCCTTCACCCTTGTGTATTACTCCACCCAAATACAGCAACAAGCAGAGGACATCGTACAGTTTGACAAATATTCCTGCTGTTGCACAACATAATGTACTTTCGCGGCTTTTTTAGTCGAGAATGTAGTTGTTTAGATTGCAACTAAGCAATTTATTTTTAAGGATAGTGCCTATTTTAAAATATTTATAATTACTGAGAGACAGCATGTCGGCAGGCATTAGCCTGCCATACTGAGCTGACCAAAGAATGTTGACATTTTCTATCCACAAGATGGCGATAGGACCGCATAATAAGCTCTTAGAAGATTATAATTACTAATGTAATTTCTAACTACAGCTGATCAAATCATTATTAAACTGGTAAGTGATATTCTAAGTCCATTTATTTATTTTGTATGTTGTAGTGCTGTATTTATTCCATATAATTGTAGTGTATTGAGTGTGAGATGGGACTCACATATCAGGAAATGTGTGTTGTGTTGGCAGAGAGAAAGAAAAAATGCCTGCATGTGTTTAGCATTTTTCCTTATCGCAAACACAACAGTAATCTGGTAGCACTGCTTTTTTCGGGGTTAATTATTGTGATATAAGGAGATATCTCTGTAGAAGGATGACATTTCTTGTCATGTTCAGCCTTAATCTTAAAATGTCAGCAAAATCACCTGTTTTGTCATCACTTTAGACATTACGCTATAGAATCATTCAAACACTAGCTCTATAAAAACATTGGTGAATAAGTAACGGCTTCTGCTGTTCTGACATCAGCTGCAGATGTGAATGGTAGGCGGAAGAAAGTAGTTCCTCATACAAAAAGGGTTTTTAGACTATCCGTTTTTTTTATATACGATTGTGCCGTCGATCTGTTGTATAAACGTAATATGACACTTGTAGCAGTGCTATATGGCTGTTTATTAGCACTGGTGGGACAACGCATGCCTCCCACCAGTGATGATATACAGCCATATCGCACTGCTACTCGTGTGACATTGCTCATTTGATGTATATTTCATAGGCACATGCTGAGGATCCTATTACTAGGTCTGGTGTGCGTTTCCCAAACCATCGTTAGTCAAGGTTGCAAGTTCTGTCGTTACAAACATAGTTGGTTGATTTGGTGTTTTCCAAATCCATCGTTCCAACGAACATTCGCAAACTGCATTGCAATCTTGTAAGCCTGCAACTACACCTTTGTTATTTCCAGTCATCCTCCCTATATATACACTATTCCTTTCAAAAGTTCCAACATTTAAACTTGGAATGATTTTTTTAAAAAAGCATTAAAGTCATCTCTCTTAGGTGTAATTTGCTTTTAAAGTATTTTACTGTTCAGTTCAGTGTTAGCGATCTTCATATTGACAATTGTGTTCCCTTTGCAGTGCACTTTGAAAACATTTATGCCATTTTGAATGCAGCCATGGCTCATGATGAAAGCTATAGGTGACCTACTATGTAAAAACAGATTTTAGGTTATGTCTTTGAAGCTTGTGAAAACAAAATATATAGCATACGTTAATGGTTTTAATTTATTTATCAAGAAATGTGTCTGTAGCCTATTGTATATGACATGGGCCTGTTGGTTAGAAGATTTCTGCAGTGATTTGAATGTGTCAAATTGTAAAAGTAGACTTTTGAAAAAAAAAAAATCCGACTTAATAATAAAATAATAATATTTATTATTATTATTATTATTACTTTTCTTATTAAATAGCCTACTGTACATTACAACCAATAACAATTTATATGATTTATATATTAGAATAGCTAAGTGGTTTTATGTTTTAGCAAAGAATATGGAATATTCTCAATAATATTTGTAAAGGACACATAGGCCTTAAATGAGCCATTTACATATATTTCAGTTAATATAGAAAACGAGTGCATGTTTTTACCAAAAACTATTGAATTTTTTTAAGTGCGTGTGTGTGTGTGTGTGTGTGTATGTAAAACAATATAATTTTATACAAAAAATTATGGCCATTTCGAGTTGTTATTCAGCCCCGTTTAGATTGTCATTAATCTGCAATCCACTGATCTGCAACAGAGAAACTACAGTTTTGGGGAAACACTCGTCACTACATCGTTCATTTCCCAAATGATGCATCGTACTATGATAGTTCAGCCATGAGTTATGTCGTTATTTGGGAAATGCACCCCTGATCGGCCCATTGAAAGTAACATCGAAGCAGACAGTCTGAACCTGGCATAATACAATTTCTACAATTCTAGTTTTGGATACAATCTCTACAATTTTTTCTTCAATTGAAGAGTTTCTTCAATTCAAAATGAGAAATATGCTTCCTTGAAAGGTGCTGAAAATATTATGCTTTGTAACAGAAAGATGTCAAAATACTATTAAGTAAGATACTTGAAAAAGGCACTGTATAACCAAGTAAAAACACACTGTCACTGCTGAAGATGTCTTTATCTCCTAGTCTATAATAAATCCCTCCATGTCATTTTACTGGTGAAATGTAGGCCGTAGAATGTTCCACATGACAAACATACACAGTGTGGTGACAGAAAAAGCGAGTGCAAGGCACTTGGATTCTTCGACAGGTTGCTGTGGGAACGGCAGGATCATTAGGCAGGGCTGCAGGTTTATGTGCTGTGGGGTCTGAGTGTGTTTGTGGTCTGAGAGCTTTTGAATGTGGCCCTCTCCTGAAAACTGACCCACCATTAGCTCTCCTCCTCCACTCCAGCCCTTAAGGGGGTCAACAGCATCCTCTACTGTAACAGCACACACACACATACTGTACACACATAGAGAACACACACACACGCTGAGGCTTTCCAGGTCAACAATACACTCTACAAGAAAAAAAAGAAAGACTTTTCAGGTATGTGCTCCACAATGCAGCATGCATGAAAAATAGCTTGTGTTTTTATTTACAAAATAGTACCTACATTCAAGTGAAATAAATTTTTGACAAGGAAATTGTAATAAATGGCTTGATTAAATAATAAATGATTGACTAGATCAGTGTTTCTCAACCACATTCCTGGAGGACAACCAGCACTGCATGTTTTGGGTGTCTCCTTTGTCTGTTACACCCATTTCAAGTCTTACAGTCTATGCTAATGAGCTGATGATCTGAATCAGATGTGTTTGGTTAAGCAAATATGGAAAATATGCAAAGCTGGTGGTCCTCCAGAAATATGGTTGAGAATCACAGGATCAACTGCTAGTATATGGCTGTTTCTCAATTTCAAGAATGCAGTGAACAGACTCGCGTTCCTGTGGAGACCTTGGTCTTGCAAGGTTACCTCAGAAGAACGAACTCGGAAGAGTTGGAGAACACAGAATGCGTCCTGTGAGAAATGTACATGACCTTCACTCATTTTTTTATTTAAACATTACAGCATTCGTACAATGATTTATTGTTTTTTCCCTTTTCAATATATATAACATGTACAAAAACCTTACAAATATGCTTTGCACAATACAAATAAAACAGATTTTAATATGAATTTGAGCAAATAAACACCCTTTATTGAGATTTTCCGGTAAATTTTTACTTTCAGTCTTATTTAGGGGAATTTCTGGCTTAAGTTATATGTCTGAACTTTAATAACAAACAGGTATATAGAATGCTGCTCTTCCCACATTCTTTATTCAGAATCAGCCGCAATGACTTCTGGGACTTCTCAAGCAAGTTTTGCGTCTGTATCTGTGCATCCTCAATATCAAGAATGCATCCGGGAACTTTTGC
Source organism: Danio aesculapii (assembly GCF_903798145.1). Lineage (NCBI taxonomy): Eukaryota > Metazoa > Chordata > Actinopteri > Cypriniformes > Danionidae > Danio > Danio aesculapii. The sequence continues at coordinate 38,760,927 of NC_079457.1, forward strand.
GCGTACTCCGTTCTTAAGGTCATGAGTATCCAAACTGAACTGTGATAACCAGTGAGTTCGTTTTTCGAAGTCAACTGAATGTCTCGCTGAAACGTTCAGGTAAAATTATGAAACAGCATGGGGGGTTGGGTGGGTAATAGTACACCACCTTTTTTTTAGGACTACACCACTGGTGATAACGCTACACAATAACTCAAGGTTGCAAGATCACTGGAGAACACAGCCTATGAGATCTATACTCTAAAAAATGGCGCTAAATAGGGTGCGCAATCTTGATCCTGATCGCTGATGTCCTACAGAGTTTAGTTCCAACTTGCTTTAACATGGGAAGTTTATCGGGAAGTTTCTCGTATACCTAAAAAGAGCCTGACTAGCTGGTTCAGGTGTGTCTAATTAGGTTGGAGCTAAACTCTGCAGGACATCAGTACTCCAGGACCGAGTTTGGACAAATGGTACTAGTATGGTACAAATATTGCTCTAAATGATATTAGTTTAATGATTATTTGGCATGTAACAAAATATTTTTGGTGCTAAACAGAACTCTTTTTATATGGTTTCATAAAGAAGCAAGTTTTGAGCATGCTATATAGTGCTGTAATTGTGTTATAAAAAGTTTTAGAAAAATAATATAATAAACTTTTATTTCTCTGCCAGAAAAAAACACATGAGCTTTATATTAGCCATCATAATAAAATCATGTGTGAAATATGTGGAACGCAAGTTTTTGCAACCCACATGACCATGTTCAAATGTTATCACGTAGGTTTTACATGAAAATGTTTTCAAAACAACTATTTTAATATTTTAAGTGTGATTTTGCGATGTGGTTGCATGTGTAAAGTTCATGTGTTTTATATAAGATATGAGACTAATGTATAAAAAACTAACAATGCCATGTAGAAAGAAACAATTTGAAAAAAAAATGTTGTTTTGATTTATAGACATCTTAAAAGTGATATCAAATACATTTTAACAGAGTACAGTAGGATAGTTGGCACCAACAAAATCATGCAGTGCCTTTAAAGTATTATTTACACTTTTTTAAAAAGAAATAAGGCGGAAATACAGAAAACTAAACAAAAACAACCAAATCTAAATGTGAGTAATGCAGGTCCCTTAAAACAGTCCTTACAGGGGGGTTTGATTAGAGCATGAAGGTCAAATTCAACCTTGAGCATCAAATCCTAATGCTAATGCTCCCTTTTTAATATGTATAGTGCATTATTAATAGCGTCACAGTTTTCATATAGTATTGATTACCATCATTACATTACTGTGTTCAATTAGGACATACTAGCAAGCCATTTAACAATATTTTTTCTTCATAACCTTGGTGACATCATCTGCAAATTAAAGTCTTATCATTCACAATAAGACCACTAATGACTATTGAGAAATACACAGTGAGATCAGTATTGATTTCACAATGACTTTAAACCTACCAATTCACATCTCGTACTCCTCAGCGTCCCCTACAGCCCAGATCATCTGCTATTGATTTCCAGGCTCTTCTTGGAGGCCATCCCAGTATGGCATTGGGTTTATGTGATCTGTTCCTTCTTAAACCGAGCTACTAGCATGTTCCCCTGGGCTGTTTAATGATCCAGACCAATCCAGCACAGTGTCTCTCCACATTCCTGCATAACATTAGGGACAATTCATGATGAAGTTTCTATAAATTCCTCTGATATACTGTATATCAGAGGGTGAAGTGTTGTATGTCAAACTGTTCAGTCACACAGACTGCTACAATTTTTCATTTGAACAATGGAAACAGAACGTCATGTTAATTCCTCAATATAGATATAGGGTATTTAGTGGTTTTCTGTCCAGCTCATGGCAGTTTGCGAGCATGTCGTCTCTCTGCAGGTGATAATTAGTTAGCTTTCTGCTATTCTCAAACAGTGGAGCCTCACGTTGAAGTGCCACTCCCATTGAAACACAAGTACTGGTAAACACTGACACCCAGTGGTGCTTTCAGTCACTGCGAGTAACATTGACGGATGAGCTGCTGTAGGTAAGGTCAAATTCAAAGCCTGAGATTACACTTTCTCCTTTTTCGATTTCTTCTAAATTAGAGTATAAAATCACGTGTAGTTTATTTTAAACTGAATGTTCCAGATAAAAATCGTCAAGTTTCTTCTCCTCAGTGTCAGTAAAATGAATCTTGTTTAGGAATTGGTCGATATTGGTCCTCTGCTTTTAACCCATCCATTTTGAGTGAGTAGTGAAAGTGCACACACAAAAATACAGTGAACCTGGAGCAGTGTGCCTAGGGAGCAGTTAGGGGGTTGGTGCCTTGCTCAGTGGCATCTCAGCTGGGTTTCAAAGATGGAGAGAGTGCAATTTATTTATTCCCCCAATCTTCAATTCCTGGAAATTAAACCTGCAACCTTTCGATTACAAGTCCAATTCCCCAACCATTAAGCCACAACTGACCCTAACTCCTCTTATGTATTACCTTGGTGCGTAGGGGGTATACAGTATGTTACTGCACAGTTAACTACACCTGATACTTGACATTGTTTTCCCTGCAACAACAATACTGTTTAGTCTGAGGCTTGATGTCTTTAAGACATTGTGGAGGTCTGAGGATGTCCTAAAATGTACATCAGATGCTACCACAGTTAGCTAGCAAATACTAGGGGAGAACGGGGCACAAAGTAACACTTTTTGGTTTTGGTCAAATAATGATCAAAGTAATGGGGTTAGAAAAACCATGTTTTTTTGCCAACACACAAGCCTCCCCTACAGATGAGCACTGGAATTATGATCGCCGGACTTATGGTTTCTGTGCAGTATCGCCACAAGTGCCAGGAGTAAAAATGTTACTATTTACCCCCAACTGCGGGGCAAGTTGTAACAGAGGATTAGTTGTAACACATGCTTATAAAGGCAGATTTCACACAGTTAATTTAATTTCTGTTTACTTTAAATAGGAGCTAGATTTCCTTAGTAATTGGCTCATTTCTTTTTTATTTTACATAGCACAATGTTTATTTATTCATTTATTGGATAAACACATTTGAATCTATGTGCATTATTATCATTTATCCATTATTATACAATGCATTTATTTGCATTATTAGCAATACAATTTTATTTTTCTATTAAAACAATATTTACTATTAAAAAACATTTTTATTTAAAAAGTTCTCAACGTTACACTCAAAATTCAACAATTATTTTATTAGTTTAGTTGGTGTCCAACAGTGTGTGGCTTAATTGTAACACCCTGTTATAACCCCGCTGTGTCATGTTTTCCTCAAAACTGGCTAGCAGTCACTGTGTGTTTCTTACATCTTTCAAAATGGTTTCATATTTCAGCCTAGAAGACGGTGATCACAACAATATAAGATTTTACACACATACTTTCACAGATTTTTTTAAATAAAAAAAATTTGAGTATGATAAAAAATACTTTTATGCTGCAAAAATGGTTTTTCCTGTGTTTCTCATCCAAATTTAGCTGAAATTTTTCAATAATTGGCAGGAAGACGTCTGCTGACACTGTGGTGAAAACCTTGGAAGCATGCCATGGTTAACCCTGAGCAAATACCTTAAAACTCCGTGTTACATTTAACCCCGCGTTACTTTGTGCCCCACACTCCCCTAATTTCTACCATTACCATTCAGTACTGCATGTTTAAAAAATGTAAATGTGTACTTGATAGAAAACCAAGGAAGTCTGACAACTTTCAACTGTAATCTCAGTGCTGTTGCTTGTTATTTGTTTACTGTTTGCAGCCATTTTGCTGCTCACAGTGGTTTCTGTCATTTTAGCGCTGCTGCTCGTTTGCTGGCAATTTACAGCCATTTGCTGTTGCCTCATGCAGCACTGTTTATCGGCTACCCATTTGCGTTTACATAACACTTGTGACTCATAAATGTTTGCTGTAAAGCTGCACTGAAACATTTTCTTACAGAAAACAAAAAAGTCACTTAGCTTAAAGCTGAAAATAAAAGATAATGAATATTTGTGTAATTGCAACTGAGATTCTTATTGTGCTCAGCTTGATTTTACATCTGAAAACACATACTTGTAAATAGACCATTTTGACCAACTTGTAATAGACCTATTTGAGGGATGTAAACAATAACAATGATCCTAACTTACAGTTGAAGTCAGATTTACTAGCTCCTCTAAATTATTAGCCCCGTTTTTTTTTTTTCCCAATTTCTGTGTAACAGAGAGAAGATTTTTTTTCAGCACATTTTTAAACATAATAGTTTTAATAGCTCTTTTCTAATAACTGATTTATTTTATCTTTGCCTTGATGACAGTAAATAATATTTGACTAGATATTTGTCAAGACATTTCTATACAGCTTAAAGTGACATGTAAAGGCTTAACTAGGTTAATAGTTATTGTATAGCGATGGTTTGTTTTGTAGACAGTCGAAAAAATATACAGCTTAAAGAGGCTAATAATTTTGTTCCTAAAATGGCTTTTAAAAAATTTAAAACTGCTTTCATTCTAGCTGAAATAACACAAATAAGACTTTCTCCTGAAGAAAAAATATTATCAGACATACTGTGAAAAATTCCTTGCTCTGTTAAACATAATTTGGCAAATATTTTAAAAAGTAAAACAATTTAAAGGGGGCTAATAATTCTGACTTTTGTTTCCTGTTTTACATTTTGAATTTTCATAGCTTCAGAGAATCCAAAAAGGTCAATGTATTGATAAGTAATCCAATGGCAGGTGTTTTAATGTAAAGTTATCACTGAACTGTCTCTTGTTACGGTTATGAAATAGTTTGACAAAAAGCAGGAAACGTTCATGGGCCAATGACATATATCTATGTCCTAACATATTTCCTGTTTTACATGTTTAATTCCCAAACCTTCAGAGAATGCAAAAAAGTCAATATATTGATAAATAACTTTGTTATTTGTATAAATAACTGTTTTAATGTTAAGATATAATTGCCGTTTGTTATGGTAGTGAAATAGTTTGACAACAAGCAGAAAATGTTCATGGGCCAATGACGACATCATTTGGTTTAGGTGACAATTTCAAAAGTATGTTTGATCATACTTTATTAGCTGCTCATTACTAGTTAGTAAGGCAGTGGTTGGGTTTAGGCATTAGGGTTAAGTATGTAGAATAAGATCATAAGTACTAATAAACAGTCAATACCTTTAATACTAAGCAGGTAATAAGCCACTAGCTTGCTAATAGTGGGAGTTAATGCTTAAACTAAAGTTTTACCCTATGTTCTACATACAATGAATGTGTGAAATATGAATGAAATTCAGACGTAATCTACCATAGCACTTCATTTCTATTCACCAGTCCTCTCCTGCTGCCTAATGAATTAGCAGGTGTATGTGTAGCAGATGCCTAACACAAGCACACTTCACAATCTCACTGGAAGTAGCAAGTGATCCAAGTACTTTTTGGCTGCAATACAATGAATTCAGTCTAAATCAGACAATACTTCCCAGCTCACATACTGTTTTATGCATTGCCGACCATTTGTAAGTAGGCATTTCTGAACACGACAAATCATCTAAACCCTGTTGTTGTAGTATTTCATTTACTCAAGCAGACACAACAATATTTACAATTTCCTTCTTCCTTTATTTTCACTGTAACATGTTGATCTGTTGTATAGACACTGACACGCCATTGATGTGCAGTAGTTGATGTTGCTGTCAGTGATTGTAGCCTTCCAAAACTATGTTAGCTAGTAAAAGAAATATCTATTCATTCATTCATTCTTTTTTTTTTTTTTTTTGCCAAATATTTGTGGTCATGGAATATTGTATTCATTATTAACTAGTATTTTTTTTATTCACAGCCATTGTTGTCTTAGTCATGTTGCTCGTAGATTTTTTTTTTTTTTTATATGAAATAAAATTAGATATGATACTTCACATTTAAAATGTGTTTTTAATGGGAAATGTTACATTTTAATAACTGGCTGAAGGACTTTGGAGTTTAGTTTTGCTTCATAAATTTGTGGTTTAGGTACTGTGTGTAATGTGTGTGAAAAGACACAGCCTATCTACTTAGTGCCAAGTTATTAGTTCCCAGTGGTCCCTCTATTTTAGTGTGTGTGTGTGTGTGTGTGTGTGCATGTGCTTGTGTGTGTACTGTATGAGTCTTGTTATCAGTGCTTTGAGAATGGAGGTGCTGAGGATTCAGATCAGAGTCTCTGGTGGAGTTTCCTGTCGTGCAGGAAGTGTGTTTCCTGGCTCCACAGGGCTGAGAGGAGATTGGGCCTGTCCTACATAGACACACAAAAACACACACACTTGCGCACAGCTAGCCATTGGGCTGGTCAATATGGACTATGAGCCCAAGCGAGCCAAGAAGGTAAGTCTTCTGTATGGTTATACTGTATATTCCACAATTATATTCATTTAAATGTGTGTTTGTTTTGGTGTGTTCGCTTGTTGTTTGTCGCATATTCTCTGTAAACCGCGTCATGTGACCACGTCTGTTTATGTTTATTTATACTGTGTATATGTTCCACATGGTATCTGCGGCTGATAACTTTGCTGTATGATAACTATGATGTTTGTTATTTCACACATTTATATCTCAGCCGACCTGAACGTTAGCAGTTTCTCTAGCTTCATTTTTTGTCATTTTTAATTAGGTATTTGTTTTGTTCTGATCAAATTGTTTCCAAATATACAATCAAAATATTTGGTTACACTTTCTTTTAGAGTCCCTGTTATAGTGTAACTGTTCATGTATCTACTAAGTTAATTATTAATTTTAAGTTATTAATTAATTGCATTTGCTTACTATGTGATTAGGGTTATAATGTGGGATAAGTTTAGGGTTAGTTGCATGTAATTGTGCATACACTAATTATTTATAATTACAACTGTATAGTAATGACATAGAACTAGTGTAACAAGGACTGCTTAAGAGGCGAAGACAAAAGGATAGGATGCATTTAATGGTTGGATTGTCCTGCAGATACACAGGTGGTAAATAAATTCAATTCAATTCACCTTTATTTGAATAGCACTTTTACAATGTAGATTGTGTCAAAGCAGCTTCACATAAAAGATCATAGTAAATTGAAACGGTGTAGTTCAGTTTTTAAAGTTTAAGTTCAGTTTAGCTCAGTTCAGTGTGGTTTAATAATCACTACTGAGAGTTCAAACACTGAAGAGCAAATCCAACGATGCACATCTCCACAGTTCCCGAACCATGAAATAAAGGAACATCCAAAATCATAATCGTACAGGCAAAAGGTCAAACACAAGACGGCCATCCAAATACAAATATCAAATGAACAAACAGAAATAAAACAAGAAACTAAGGCAAGGCTATGGTACACAACACATGACACAAATTAAAGTCTCAGTACCGAACTAACCAGCCTCATCTCAAAAGAAAACATAAGTATTTTACATTTTGTCGGTTTAGTGGCTAATTTGTATGAATTCGTATGAGTTCAGTTGTATAAAATTGTACGATTAACCTCACGCCTAAACCCAACCGTCATTAGAGGATGAGCAAATCGTACTAAAATGTACGAATTAGATCATACAAATTCATTCGAATTAGCCACTAAATCAAAAAGTTACGAATTGCCATGAGATTGTGTTGGAACTAACGTGTGCAGGGTGTATACAGTATATTCCAAACAATCCTTGATGACAGGTTTCAGCTGCATGAGTGTGATTAGTGGAAAGTGGACACTGGTGTGTGTTTAGCGACATGTAGAGATTTGTAGTTCACCAGCAATCTTTCCAGGCATAGATTGCTGGTGAACGTGACAAAGTGTTACTAAATATTTTCATTTATACCTTTTTTTCTGACAATGACAGTTTATATGTTGCTATTTAAAGTCAGGCTTATTCTCCCAAAAAAACACCTTATTTTGAAGGATAAGTCTTTTACAGCTTGTCAGTTAGCAGACACTGTTTTAATTGATTTATGATATTGCATTGGAAACAGTAACAATGTTAATGCACATCAGTGTTTTGACAGCATTATCCATTTAAACCATCATTCATAGATAAAGAATTATTCAATTCTTAACTTAAATTTTGCAATAAAGCTGACGGATGTATCTTTCCATGAAAACCTCTTTGTAAATTCCCCATTAAACTATGTCTCATTAAAAAAAAATCTACAATAAAATGCTTAAAAAAACATAGACTCGGGACTTAATAAACTCATAAAACTGATAGTTCATCACCTTTAAAAAAGTTTAAATACTCCTGTGGCATGAGTTTTTTTTTGGCGCATTTGCACTTTTAATGAACTTTTCTTTATGATGTTTTCTTTTTTAAAATTTAAAATCAGGCTTATTCTCCCAAAAATGGATTTTTCAACGCTTCTAAAGTTAAAAAATTTGCATTGGGTCGTCTATTTCTTTTTCGTTATGTTGTTTTATACAAAAACAAAATGTCCTAATTTAGATTTGTATTCAAAATTGGGGGAAAATGCCATTAATAGTTAACGGATTAATACCAAAACTACATTATATACAACAAAATGTGAAAGATGATCTTTTGAATTCTGAATTAAATCAAAGATGCATTTTAACCCTCTATCTAAAAAGTAAAGTGCCTGCTTTTAACATTTCAAATAACTTAGTGTGGAACAAAAGTCAAAACTTGGGTGAAATAATGTAATATCATCATTCAAAGTAACACACATTTACTGTATGTGAAAAGGAAGCTAACATACTTAATCTGACCTGTACTTATATAAATATATAAAAGAATAAACCATCGTACAATTTTGTATAGTTTCAATGACATTTTTATTTTTTTTTTGCTGACAGATGGGTAGCGTGTCTTTTTAAATATACCATAAAATAACTATTAATCTGAATATGCCGGTTATATACTTTTATTCGTTTTTATAATATTCTGTTATTTTTTAAAGTAAGTGCATAGTGGTTATAAAGTGTTTATAAAAGGGTTTATTTACACTATAGTTTATAAAAATAAGCATTGCACCGGGCACCAATTTTCTGAGATTTGTGTTAGTAGAGATTGTAATGCCCAGCCACACCTCGAAAAGCCTCGTCTCAGAGGACAGAAGCTCTCTGGCTGCAGGTGAAACACAAACATACACTCAAGGGATTTTCCACAGACAACTGCAATGTGAAGGTTACTGGCTCTATACTGTATCATCACTGCCATATAGAGTGTTGATCACAATGAAGCAGGCATGACAAGGAATGAGTAAATGTTAATAATTTTTTGTTGTGGACAAAAAATGAACAAAAATATGCTAAAAAAATATTATAAAGGTTTTTATATGACTTCTATATGGCATTTAAACACAGTTGTGTGAAAATAGTGTGTGAATATAGCTAGTCTCTAATGGTCAAAATTATTATGGTATTAATTCTATTTTTTATAATCACATTTAATAAAAAATAGTGTGCAGAAACATTTTGACTCACTCATTAGTGTCGATTTCTCCCTCATTTGCATAAACAGCCCTAAGTGGGTAGCAGACATCCGCCATTACAGTTTTCCCACCGTACCTGTGAAGATAATGTCAGCAATTAAGAGGATTATAAATGTGGATTTTTATGGGATAAAGTTAGTCTTGTTTTGAATCTGCCACTTTTAGAAAAAGCACAATTTCATTTGAATTTAAAGAAACTGCCACTAGAACAACACAACCTGGATCAAAGACAAAAAGGGGCAGTTTCAGAGAGTTATCAAAAAATATGTATTAGGTGTTTTGAACGGAAACTTCACACATTGTAGGCAAATCAGAGACTAATTTTACATCTTGTAAAAAGGGGCATAAGCAGGGTGCGAATTACAGGGGGGTTTGGGGATTGAACCCCTTAATTACTGCTTGATCCCCCTTGAAGGATGTCAAAACAAGGTGTATGGGGGGTCAGCTCTTTAATAGTGAGAAATAGTTCAAGCTGATCTGTATTTAAATAATAATGTTAATAATAAAATAACAGATAATATAAATATGCATTTGACCACCACTGTAATAGTTGATACCACTGTGAATCCATAATCGCACCAATCAGTCTATCCAAGAAAAAAAAACATTCAGAAGTCTGAAATTGGCAGATCGACACTTTTAGGCAAATTGGTGTTGGTCTCAACATATAGCCTAAAATACAGTAAAATTAGATGCATAGTTTGTATAGTTTGACCTCAGTGACCTCTGAAACAACTAATCAGAGGATACTGTAGGTCAGACACTAAATATCCCTCAAAACACTGAACACTTAAATATGTTTTGTTAATAAATTAAATGCAATTTCAACAAATACAAAAATGACTGAAAACTTGGATTACACAAACTACAGTAACATTTCTGAAAATTTGACCCCCCTGATCGTCAATGTATAATTTGCACACTGGGCATAATAGCCCCATTTAAACCCTCATTCTGGTCCTTTTTAAAAACACCTTATTTTGAAGGATAAGTCTTTTACAGCTTGTCAGTTAGCAGACACTGTTTTGATTGATTTATGATATTACATTGGAAACAGTAACAATGTTAATGCGCATCAGTGTTTTGACAGCATTATCCATTTACACCATCATTCATAGATAAAGAATTATTAAATTCTTAACTTAAATTTTGCAATAAAGCTGACGGATGTATCTTTCCATGAAAACCTCTTTGTAAATTCCCCATTAAACTATGTCTCATAAAAAAAAATCTACAATAAAATGCTTTAAAAAACATAGATTTGGGACTTAATAAACTCATCAAACTGATAGTTCTTTCACCTTCAAAAAAGTTTACATACTCCTGTGGCATGAGTTTTTTTTTTTTTTGGGCGCATTTTAATGAACTTTTCTTTATGATGTTTTCTTTTTTAACTAATGGGGATTTTTTTACTGTAGACAATACAGAATGTGCAGTTCTCACAGTGTTCAATTGAATGTTCATAATATATTCCTTGGTTGCATTTGTGAGGTAATAAAAATGATTGGTTCTATAATAAGGCTTATTTTATATCTTAAGATCGATATACAGTTGAAGTCAGAATTATTAGCCCCCCTGAATTATTAGCCCCCTGTTTATTTTTTTCCCCAATTTCTGTTTAACGGTTCTGTTTTTCAACACATTTCTAAACATAATAGTTTTAATAACTCATTTCTAATAACTGATTAATTTTACCTTTGCCATGATGACAGTAAATAATATTTGTCTAGATATTTTTCAAGACACTTCTATTCAGCTTAAAGTGACATTTAAAGGCTTAACTAGGTTAATTAGGTTAACTAGACAGGTTAGGGTAATCAGGCAAGTTATAGTATAACGATGGTTAGACAGTCGGAAAAAAATATAGCTTAAAGGGGCTAATAATTTTAACCTTAAAATAGCTCACAAAAATTAAAAACTGCTTTTATTCTAGCCGAAATAAAACAAATAAGACTTTCTCCAGAAAAAATATTATCAGACATACTGTGAAAATGTCCTTGCTCTGTCAAACATAATTTGGGAAATATTTAAAAAAGAAAAAAAAAATTCAAAGGGGGGCTAATAATTCTGACTTCAACTGTATATCGATTGATATTACACTGAAAAAAAACTGGGTTAAAATCGTATCGCAGAAAGTATCCTCAAATATCGCTGGATAAAATTATTGACATCATAACGTATCGTGACAAGATTTCTGATTTACACCTCTAATCATTAAGAAACTGAATGACTGAATGGTGATATGGTGTTTTACTATTGATTTAAATCTTGCTCTGGAGGTGGTACTGTATATGCAAACATGTGCCCTTGTAATATCACATGCCTGTTCTAATACAAACAAACCATTTTCACAGCCTAATGAAATGCTTTGTTTAAAACGAGGAGGTCGTTTTAAGTTATAAAACTTTCAGGGTGTTTTATTAGTTCAAAATGTCAAAACATCAAGGCAAACTGGATTTATAATGTGATGACCCTTGAAAAAAAAGTAAAGTTTGAAATATATAAAACAAAGAAACACTGTGGCTCAAAATGAATAACAAATATTTAAGCTTCTACTCTATTTCTGGGTCACTAATTAAGCAGCAAATCCTCTGAGCCATGGGATGCAGCAGTACAAGAGGCAAATTATTATTGCTTGCTATCTTCAAAGGATTTTCTTATTATGCATATCTGAGAGAAAAAAATGTAATTGTAGCTTAAGGTAATGGAGTTGTGGTTAGGTTTCATTTAGGCTGGAGTATTATGACTTATTTGATTTATTATTTTAGACTGACCTTCTGTTAAATTTAATGCGTTTTGACTAACTCACTGAAAGCAGTCAGGATGATTGATAAGCCCCATTAGATCACATCTGGTGTGAACACACACACACACCATCACCATCAGCATGGTGTTTGATTGATGCCCAGCTCAACACATTCCTATACTGAACATACACACACATGCAAAAACACACACAGAGTGCTGTATAAATCAGCGAGCTGTCAGTACAGGCATGTTGTCTCTAATCTCTCTTCCATATTTAACAGCTGCCTCTACGATGATGTCACAGTTGGAACAGCTGGCTGATTGTGTGTTACATCATCACCAAATCAGATTTAAACAGGCTTCCACAAATCTGACGTCAAATGAGTGACCTTAAAGTATACATAACAGAATTAGCGAAGACTTGTTTTGGTTGAAATTTGTTTGTATGTTTAGATTCTGTTTAAATTCTGATCTGGGAAGCATACCTGCCAACATTTGTATCTGATAATACAGCAGGGGAGTGGGGTTACGCGAACTGAAGACTGAGGAGTGGGAGGGGGTGAAATTCTGGGAGTTTTCCGGGAGACAGAACAAAACGGGAGATGCGTCTGAAATACAGGAGACTCCCGGGAAAAAAGGAGTGTTGGCAGGTATGCTGGGAAGAGTAACTGTAGTTTCATATTGCTAATACAGTTGAAGTCAGAATTATTAGGCTCCTGTTACATTGTAACTCTTTAAAAAAAAATCCCAAGTGCTGTTTAATTGTCCCCCACAGTCCAAAGAAATGTAGTATGGGTGAATTGAATAAACTAAATTGTCCTTAGTTTATGAGTGTGTATGAATGAGATGCAGGGCTGCAGCTGAAATGGCATCCGCTGTGTAAAAAGACATATGCCAGAGTAGTTGGTTCATTCCATTGTGGCAAACCCTGATAAAAGCCAGTGGACTAAGCCAATGGAAAATGAATGAATAAGTGAATGAATATGTCATATAAGCAACATTTATTTTAAAATATTGCAAAATATTTATAACATAAAATATAATAGAACTTAATAAGTCATTTCAATAGTTATGAATTATAAATGCAGATGGCCATTTTTGCAATATTTTGAAATACATGATGCATTCATTCATTCATTTCCTTTTTAGCTTAGTCCCTATTAATCTGTTGCCACAGTGGAATGAACCGCTTATCCAACTTATCCAGCATATGCTTTACGCAGCAGATGCTCTTCCAGCTTCAACAAATCTCTGGAAAATACATAATGCATATATAACATATTTATGCGAAATCTAAATATAAACTTGTCATGTATGTCATATATTTCATTTGGATATATTGTCATATATATTAGATTTATATATGGGAACAATTTAGGGTTAACTATGGACAAGCTTCTGGGATAAGATTATAATAATATAATATACTAAAAGTTTTTTTTTTTTTTAAAGAGTATAGTGCACCTTTTATTTCTAATTGTCACTTTATGTATTGCTAAATATCAATTCTTTTCTCAGGGATTCGTGTCTCCAATAAAGCGCCTGGTGTTCCCTAAATCTAGCCGGCGACAGGTGGACAAAGGCAGTGTTTACCGCAGACCCCTTCACACTGTCCCACTTTACCCACCCGACTACCTCATCCACCCAGAGAGACTCATCTATGACTATGTGGAGAAGGAGGTCAAGGTTAGTCTGGCTACACAATGATATTAAACAACTCACATTCACTGGGAACATCCTTTGACCTTTTTGTGAATGCCACAACAGTTCCTGGGACACCTGACATGGGTGTCCTGTTCCCTGAACCCATCCAGCAGAGATGAGCTGCTGCAGCTTCTGGACACAGCCAGGGTGAGAGCCATTCCTCAAACCAGAGATGTTGTGTTGACTAAAAGTATTTTCAATGTCAACATAATTGTTTTATGTTCCATCCACTTACATTTGCTAAAACTAATAAGTTAACTTAATTTCTTCATGTTACCCCAACACAAGTTGATTATGTGGAACCTGCAGCATTTTTTTAGCATCGACTACAGTACATACTGTACAACCAACTTTACAGTTTTATTGAGTCTGAAAGTTTTAACAGAGGTATATGCTCATATATGACTTTCCTGATTATGTAGATGAACATTTTATTTTACAAAAAAATAAATAAATTTGGCTGAATCTGGTTAAAAAGAGATTCTCAAAAAATGTTTGATGTTTGTTGCTTCTTTCATTACCAGTGTTTCTGTGTCTATGCAAATTATTACATTAATAAAGGACATCTAATTTGCATATTCACATATTATAATTTAGAAAACATGTAATACAAAAAAGTTTGCAATTCTTAATGTTATCGATCAGCCAAGGTCAAATAAGATATGGTCATAAGAACTATAGGGGAATTACCAACCTACCTCACAAATGACACGGGTTCAACTGCACATAGCGATTGCAAAAAAAGACCCGTTGCAATAGCAAACATGTCATGTTGTGTGGTTGGATGCCAAAATCGAAAGTCCAAAAATAGAAAACTTACATTTTACCGTGCACCACACTGCTTTTAATGCCAACCGCAAACGTCTTTGGCTAACAGCCATCATATGAATGGAGTGGGGACCTAATTAAAAATGCTCGACTCTGCAGTTCTCATTTCATATCAGGTCAGTTCACGCTATGCTGAATCATACACATTGCTTGTTTTTGATTGCAGCAATGATTTCAGCAAAAACAGTTAAATATGGTTAATTAAACTGCGGACACTGAATGCTTAGAACGAAATATAAAGATCTCAGTTCACATACCCTGTCATACAGGTGCAGTTCGCTGTCAGAATAGAGAGTCGGAATGCAGTTGTTTTGCTTGTTGATAATCAATCGCCCATGCCTTGTACAGTTCCGTCTTCTTTCCTTGTCTTTGGCTAGCCAGAACCTAGTTTTTTAGCATTACAAAGTTTTGAATCTGGTAATCATGGAACATTATTTCTTGCACATGACCACACAGAACTAAATTGTAGGCATCCAAAGACTTGTAGGCTTCCAAAGACTTCTCTCTTGTAAAAACACTTGGAGTTTCATTGAGATAGTAGTATATTTTGGGCTGGATGCTTGGCCATTTCGTCTTATCCAATATCCATTGGGAGGGTGCTATCGCAAATGTACCTGTCAGACGAATGTCACTCACTTTTACGTTAATTTTGCAGAATAATTGTGCTTATTACTGGGTGACAAGCTGTTATAATATGCTGAAAGCATTATGTAAATAATATATATAATATGTAATCAATATAACTTATCTCTAATACAACAACAAACTCTGTACGTATCGGATGTCATTCCCTCACTGCAAATGGTAGTGCTCCTGTTTTTTTTTCTGCAACCTCGATGCGTGCGCATCCTGAATTTTTACAATCCGGTAATTTGCCTATTAGTTGTTGTTTTTGCTCTTTTCTCCTGCAGTGTTTTGCCTTTGCATAATTTAAAACAGCAAGCTTCTTCATAATAAAAATATAAAATGAAATGAATCTTGAATTCTGCACATCTGTCCACCTGTAGAAGCTGAGGGTTTTGCCTCTAAAGACCAGTGTTGAACAGGACTGTATTCTAAGTCTGTCTGCTCGCTGTCTGCTGCTTACCTGGAGAGACAATGAAAAACTGTTGCTGAGGATCCCTACACATGAAATCGCTGCTGCCTCCTACCTGCGGGATGATGCACTGCATCTGCTGGTGCTCAAAACCGGTCAGTAAGGCTGCTGCCTTAATTTTGTGGATTCAAATTGACAAAGTGGAATCAATATAACTTACATCAATTAAAATGACTAAAAATTATAAGTAAATGCATGTGTATTAACCTAATTAACTTATTAAGATGTTAAAGTAACATTCAACATTTGTTGTCATGGCTTGTCATGCTTGTCATATGGGTTTTTTCAGTGTACAATATGTGTGAGATATAACAGAGCTTGCCTATAATCAAGGTTTTTGCCAAATGAATTAAAGGAATAGTTCACATAATGTACTCACCATTTACTCACCCTTTGTTTCTTTCTTTGTGAGTTTGTTTCTTTCTTTCTGTCTAACACAAAAGAATATGTTTTGAAGAATGTTGAAAACCGGTAGCCACTGACATAAAAAAAGACCCTCAAACAGGTTTGAACAAGTGAAAAGTGAGGGAATTATGACTACCCTACTTCTGGTTACTAAAGTATTGAGAAAGATCTGTGAATTTGTCTGTAGCATATCTAAGGTAAACTTTGCAAATATATGGGTTGTTTGGCGTGACATTGCATGTTAACTGTCACACAATAAAAAAATTAATATAATTAATATTTTGATCGTTTAAAAAGCAGTTAATTGTTCTTCGTGGATCTGCTGTGATATTACAATTTTTTGGGGGGCAAATCTCAAAAACTGTCCTATGGTGTGACTTCTCAAGCATAGTACAATAGGTTGTTTTCACATGACGTCATTGATGACGCACAAAATTCAAATGGAGGGCAGGAAGTGGTTCTTTTACATAGGAATTGCTATCAGAACATCAAAATGTTTCTGTTTTATGTTTTTTATAATTGTTTAAAATAAGTTTAAATATAATTGGCCAAAATAAGAAATGCCAGACAGCTTTTATAGACTTCCAAAAATGTTTTAGCTCATAAAGGGGAGAAAGTTCATGAAACTGGCTAAGAAAAACCGAAGAAAAGGCAACATGTAATAAACATTTTTTAATACATCCATGTGTACAAACTTTTTTGAACACAATTATTCATTTGACAGCACTCATAAAGATTATATACAGGCCTAGCTATGTGTATAAATATGTTATTGTGTTACATAAAAATATGATACAAACACCACCACACATACAAAATCCAGGAGAATCAATAACGTACATTGCCATGTAATCGCTGCAATGAAATCTCCATCTTGTTTTGCATTAATCCACCAGTTTGTCTTTACTGGCGTTTCGGCAGAATAAACAACCATTGCGTTAACATCGAGATGCAGCAGCGGTGAAGGTTTGTTGATGGTAAGTTCATCGACAGAACGAAAAAGAAATGCAACCCTTGTGGCGAAACTAGACGGTTATTATTGTGAAGCAATTTTCCCCCCTTACAAAATAAATAAATAAATAATGTAAACAATGCAGCTGCACTTTTGTATGCGTTCATCTGTTTTTTTAAGATGTCTGGAAAATATCCATATGGGGAATAAAATATAGTAATTTATAATAAAGATGGTGTTGAGTTTGCATGTTCTCCTCGTGTTCGTGTGTGTGTCCTCCGGGTGCTCTGGATTCCCCACAAGTCCAATGACATGCGGTACAGGTGAATTGGGTAGGCTAAATTGTCCATAGTGTATGTGTGTGAATGAGTGTGTATGGATGTTTCCCAGTAATGGGTGATGGACATCCGCTGCATACAACATATTCTGGATAAGTTGGCGGTTCATTCTACTGTGGCGACCCCAGATTAATAATGGGACTAAGCCGAAAAGAAAATGAATGAATGAATAATAAAGATGCTTTTGGACCCCATAGTAAAGTGTATAATGTGTACAATTCTTTGTTAATGAATGCTACAGAAAACTGTAGCATAGTAAACTGATCAACTGCAATAAATACTGTAACGTAAGTGTAAACTGTGGTGCTATTGTGATTATAGCGTAGAAAGCTGAAGTTTCTTGAATAATTTGTTTATAACTACAGTTGTGTCGTACCACAGCAACAATATAATATGACAGTTTAATTCAAGTAACTAGAAAACTCAGCCCTCTTCATGAGATAAGGATCATGCCCAACATATAAGGTTATTTTCTATTCATATCTCCTTTGAAATATGGCAGAAATTGCAAAAATACGTACTTAATGTCTCTCTTTGTTTTTTCACTTCCTGCCCTCAATCTGAATTTTGCACGTCATCAGAACCACGTGATTGAAAACAACCTATAAATTACAAAATTATTAAATAATACCTCAAGTTTAATATTTAAAATGGCTATTTTAGTAAATGTATTGTTTTTCATTCATATATTTCTAAAAAAATTGGAACTTGAGACATTTTATCACTAAAAACCATATCCTCCGGTGTCCTCCGGCCAGTTGTCCTCTGGCCAATTCCTCTGAAAATTTGTACTAGTTGAAGGTCCCCATTCAAGATCATGTGACTGAAGCCCCCTTTGAAGTCTATGACTTGGTGTAACACCCCTATTTATTGAAAATATTCAAGTCCGACAAGTCATGGACAAAAAAATCATAATTATATGTAAAATAAATAGCACTATATGAAGATAAGTGTCAAACAGTTAAGATAAGTCACTCTCACAGTATTTGTATATTAATAAGAATTTTTGTTTTCACACATAGAACATTTTTCAGTTCAGTTAATTAAAAAGTAAATAAAAATGGAAAGAATTGACATTTAGTCACCTTTTATATTTTCTCAAACATCAGATTTATTACCAGGGTGCGTATTACAGGGGGGTTTGGGGGGATTGACCCCCCTAATTAAATCTTGATCTGCCTAAAGGACATCAAAACAAGATGTACGTATGGGGGGTCCCTTTAAATCTAAGAAAAAGTTCACTTTGATCGGTATTTTAAATAATAATTTTAATAATTAAAATAATAGATATCCATTTGGCCACCCTATAATGCTTCTATTGTTAATGTATAATCACGCCAATCAGTCTATGCAAGAAAGAAAGTCAGTCAACACTCTGAAACCGGCAGATTTAGAGCTCCGTAAGAGTTATTACAAAACAGGTGTTTGTTTCTACATAAAGCCTAAAAGTAAAGTCAAACGTATGTATTGTTTTGCCAAAAGTAAGCCGAAAATAGCTAATCAGGTCAGAATACACTAGCATTAAATATACACACTTAAAATATTTTATTAATAAAATATATATAATTTAAATAAATACAGAAATTTGATTCACTGAAGCATGTATTAGCCGACACAAACTAACATTACCGAAAAAGTTGACCCCCCCCCCCCCCCAATCGTCAATGAATAATTCGCACATTGCTTATGACTTCATACAGTAAATAGAAAAAAAATTATTCAGTTTTACCACAAAAGAAGGATATGTAGATCGTTAAAAATGCATTTGTCTTCACAGGTCTGAATGTGGACACTGTACTAGCTGGTGACAGTCTGGAGAACAGGCCTACTGGTCTGGAGAGCCGCAGGCAAACAATAAGCAACACTGACCCCAGGCCTGCAGGGGGCACCATGGAGCGCCGCCACACCATCTGTGGTGTGGACTGGAAACTCTCATCCCGGCATGAACCCAAACAGGGCAATGTGGGTGGAGGAGCTGGAACTGGGGGTGGCGCTGGTGGTGATGGTGGCAGCCTGGAAACGGAAGCGTGTGAGCGGGAGCTGGGAGCGTAGACAGACCCGGAAGCCGTGCGGAGGTAGCTGGGAAAAACGGCCTGTGAGTGGAAGCTGGGACCGGAGGCCTGTAGGGGGCAGCTGGGAGCGACGGGGAGGTGTAGGGGTGGTTGGAGGGAGCTGGGAGAAGAGGCACGGGCCTGGAGGGAAACCTGGAGGAAGCTGGGAACGGAAGCACACGCCGGGTGGCAGCTGGGAACGCAGGCAGGCTTGCACGGGGAGCTGGGAAAGGGGGAAGTCTTATGGTAGCTGGGAGAGGAGGAACCATAATCCCCTGGAGCCCATGCCATGCCCTGATGCCTACTGCAACCTCATCATACTGGCCGTAGAGAACAGGGTGAGGACAATGAGCTGTTCAGAAGAATGACTGAGTGGATGAATGCAGATGAGGATGAGGATGAGGATGGATTAATAAGTGAATGATTGCAGGTGGATGAAAAAGTGATAGATGTCCATGAATGAATAGATTAAAAATCCAGTAATATGGATGAATGGGTGACCTCTATTAATCAGCAATGCATGTGCATGCATGGAGGGGTTAAAAGACATAACAAAGATGAATGGATGGATGGATGGATGGATGGATGGATGGATGGATGGGTGTGTGGATGGAGTAATAGGTGGTGGATAGATGAATACATGGATAGGTTAAAGGATGGATGGATGGATGGATGGACTAATGTAGTAATAAGTGATGGATGGACAGATGAATGGATGGATGGATGTGTGGATGGAGTAATAAGTGGTGGATGGATGGATGTAGTAATAAGTGGTGGATAGATGAATACATGGATGGGTGGATGGATGGATGTATGGATGGATGGATGGATTAATTGAGTAATAAGTGATGGATGGACGGCTGAATGGATGGGTGGATGGATGAATAGATGGATGGATGGATGGATGGATGCATGCATGGACTGATGGATGGATGGATGCAATGATGAGTGGATGGATAAATGGATGGATGGATGGCTGTATGGATGAGTGGATGGATGAATAGTTGGATGGATGGATGGATGATGATGGATGATGGATGGATGGGTGGATGGATTGATGAAATAATAAGTGATGGATGGATTGATAAATGGATGAGTGGATGGATGGATGGATGGATAGGTAGATGGATGGATGGATGAGTACATAGATGGATGAGTGGATGGATGCAAAATGAGTGGATGGTTAGATGGATTAATGAGTGGATGGATGAATTGATCTATGGATGAATTGATGGATAAATAGATAGAGGGATAAATGGGTGAATGGATGGATGGATGGATGGATGGATGGAGTAATAATTAATGGGTGGGTGGGTGGATGGATGGATGCATGGAGTAATAAGTGATGGAATGATAGATGAGTGGATGGATGAATTGTTGGTTGGATGGATGGAGTAATAAATTATGGATAGATGGATGAATGAAAGGGTAATACGTGATGGATGGATGGATGCAGGGGTAAGAAGTGATGATAGATGAGTGAATGGATGGATAGATTAGTGGATGGAAAAATGAGTGGATGGATGAGTGGATGGATTAATAGATGGATGGATGGATGGATAGATGAAAGAGTATTTGGATGAGTGAATGGATGGATAGATGTATGGATGAGTGGATTGATGAATAGATGATGGATTGGTGAATGAATAGATAGATGGATGGATGGATGGATGGAGTAATAAGTGATGGATGGATGGATGGATGGATGGATGGATGGATGGATGGATGGATAAATGAATGGATAAATTGATGGAGTAATAAGTGATGGGTGGATGGATGGATGAAAGAGTAATAAGTGATGGATGGATAGATGGATGGATGCAGGTGTAATAAGTGATGGATAGATGAAAAGTTAATAAATGATGGATGGATGCAGGGGTAAACAGTGATGAATGGATGAGTGGATGGATGGATGGATGAGTGGATGGATAGGTGGATGGATGAGTGGATGGATGAATAGCTAGATAGATAGATGACTGAATGAATGAGTGGATCGAATAGATGGATGGATGCATGCATGGACTGATGGATGGATGGATGCAATGATGAGTGGATGGATAAATGGATGGATGGATGGCTGTATGGATGAGTGGATGGATGGATGGATGGATGGGTGGATGGATTGATGAAGTAATAAGTGATGGATGGATTGATAAATGGATGAGTGGATAGATGGATGGATGGATGGATAGGTAGATGGATGGATGGATGAGTATATGGATGGATGAGTGGATGGATGCAAAATGAGTGGATGGTTAGATGGATTAATGAGTGGATGGATGAATTGATCTATGGATGAATTGATGGATAAATAGATAGAGGGATAAATGGGTGAATGGATGGATGGATGGATGGATGGAGTAATAATTAATGGGTGGGTGGGTGGATGGATGGATGCATGGAGTAATAAGTGATGGAATGATAGATGAGTGGA
Organism: Danio aesculapii; assembly: GCF_903798145.1. Classification (NCBI taxonomy): domain Eukaryota; kingdom Metazoa; phylum Chordata; class Actinopteri; order Cypriniformes; family Danionidae; genus Danio; species Danio aesculapii. Next base: position 38,782,886 of record NC_079457.1, read on the forward strand.
TGGATGAATTGTTGGTTGGATGGATGGAGTAATAAATTATGGATAGATGGATGAATGAAAGGGTAATATGTGATGGATGGATGGATGCAGGGGTAAGAAGTGATGATAGATGAGTGAATGGATGGATAGATTAGTGGATGGAAAAATGAGTGGATGGATGAGTGGATGGATTAATAGATGGATGGATAGATGGATAGATGAAAGAGTATTTGGATGAGTGGATGGATGGATAGATGTATGGATGAGTGGATTGATGAATAGATGATGGATTGGTGAATGAATAGATAGATGGATGGATGGATGGATGGAGTAATAAGTGATGGATGGATGGATGGATGGATGGATGGATGGATAAATGAATGGATAAATTGATGGAGTAATAAGTGATGGGTGGATGGATGGATGAAAGAGTAATAAGTGATGGATGGATAGATGGATGGATGCAGGTGTAATAAGTGATGGATAGATGAAAGGTTAATAAATGATGGATGGATGCAGGGGTAAACAGTGATGAATGGATGAGTGGATGGATGGATGGATGGATGGATGGATGAGTGGATGGATAGGTGGATGGATGAGTGGATGGATGAATAGCTAGATAGATAGATGACTGAATGAATGAGTGGATCGAATGGATGGATGGATGGATGGATGGATGGATAAATGAATGGATAAATTGATGGAGTAATAAGTGATGGGTGGATGGATGGATGAAAGAGTAATAAGTGATGGATGGATAGATGGATGGATGCAGGTGTAATAAGTGATGGATAGATGAAAAGTTAATAAATGATGGATGGATGCAGGGGTAAACAGTGATGAATGGATGAGTGGATGGATGGATGGATGAGTGGATGGATAGGTGGATGGATGAGTGGATGGATGAATAGCTAGATAGATAGATGACTGAATGAATGAGTGGATCGAATAGATGGATGGATGGATGGATGGATGGATGGATGGATCCGTGGATGGATGAATAGAAAGATGAATTAATGACTGGATGGATAAATAGATAGATGGATGAGTAGATGAATGGATGGATGGATGGATGGATGGATGGATGGATGGATGGATGGATGGATGGATGGATAAAACATATGCTGGATAATTTGGCGGTTCATTCTGCTGTGGCGACCCCAGATTAATAAAGGGACTAAGCCGAAAAGAAAATGAATGAACATGATATGTATGCAGTATAGTGTGATTGCTTTGAAACACCGTGTTTGATATATAAACGATTGTACATATGAATTTACATAATCATAGTAATTAAGTTATTTTTCAGATGAAGTAATTAGAAAAGAATTTTAAATACAATTTTAATGATGTAATTACCAATTAATTCCATATTTGAGTTAACTTCTTTAAAACGGATTCAAGCTAATTTGAACAAATGCATTGCTGTTGTATAAATTTAAGTTGCAAAGAATCTGTTTGTCCATGTGTGTGAGTGAATATGAATGCCTTTAGCTGTGTCCCTACACTGGCTCGAGCTGACGAGATGAGCACTGTCAGCTCTGATGTAAACAGCGCTCAGAGTAGACTCCCCTGTGATGTAATGCCCACACTTATGTAACAGCATGCTGTGTCAGTGATCTGTGAGTGTGCCTGCGGACATTAATATGGATGGGATTGTGTTGACCCACATTGTAGTCTGTCTGCTTCTGTGGGTGTGCAAAATGTGCATGTCTGTGTGAGAGACAAAAGCAAAAGCTAAAATTGCATGTATCCTTGTATAGCACTGACTAAAATTAACTCTTATATTGATCACACACACACACAGGATGCTGCAGAGGAGTATTGCGCCCTCATCTGTCAAATGTTTCAGATCATCTATGGACATCAGACTATTGAGTGTGTGGACAGGGCGGGTTTTCACTACACTATGCCTGACCACTATTGGCTGCAGAGAAGTGAGTGGCAACTAAATTACTCATTAGAAGCTAGTTAGCAGTAACCAAGCTACATGTAAACAGTGGAAAGTGCCTTTAAAACAGTGGTCCCCGAATGCTTTGTTTTGAACTAAAAATAGACCACGTCTGTTCAGATCTTGTCTCAGAACAAAAAACAATACTAAAGGCAAATGGTAAAATACTACTATCTGATCATGTATGGTTTTGAGAACAACATAAATAGAATCATGGGAAAAAATATTCACATCTTTTATGTTAATCGCTTTCATTTACAGTGTATATATATGAGCAACGAGTAGCAGTGCGAGATGGCTGCAGTGTCCCCACCACTGCTGATATACAGCCAAATCGCACTGCTACAAGTGTGATATTGCATTTATACAACAGTTTGACGGCAAAATAGTGTATATAAAAAATTAAATCAAACACGGAGAGTCTCAAAACCTTTTGTATTAGGAACTACTTTCTTCCGTCATTCATTCACATTTGCAGCTGACGTCCAAACAGCAGACGCCAGCTTTTTGCTACAGTTCCCAGCGCACCAAACCCAACAAGCGATCATCTCCATACCCACCCTCCATACTCTTCAGTGCAGGTGCACCACCTTGCACCCCTCTCCATTAAACAGAAATATATATATATATATATATATATATATATATAGTTCAAGTTAGAATTATTAGCTCCCTTTTGATTTTTTTTTTTTTTTCCATTTTTAAATATTTCCAAAATGATGATTAACAGAGCAAGCGAATTTTCACAGTATGTCTTATAATATTTTTTCTTCTGGAGAAAGTCTTATTTGTTTTATTTCGGCTAAAATAAAAGAATATATTTTTTAACGATTTTAAGATCAAAATTATTAGCCCCTTTAAGCTATATATTTATTTGATAGTCTACAGAACAAACTATCATTATACAATAACTTGCCTAATTACCCTAACCTGCCTAGTTAACCTAATGAACCTAGTTAAGCCTTTAAATGTCACTTTAAGCTGTATAGAAGTGTCTTGAAAAATATCTAGTCAAATATTATTTACTGTCATCACAGCAAAGATAAAATAAATCAATGATTAGAAATGAGTTATTAAAACTATTATGTTTAGAAATGTGCTGAAAAAATCTTCTCTCCATTAAACAGAAATTGGGGGAAAAATAAACAGGGGGGCTAATAATTCAGGGGGCCTAATAATTCTGACTTCAACTTTATATATATCCAATGTGTGTGTGTATATATATATATCTTTCTGTTACAGTTCCCATTTGATCTATTACAAATTTTCGGTCTCCTACAATAGGTTTACATTCATTTGTGATCAAAATCATAATAAACCTTTCACATCACCTAATTTCTTAGTTACAATTAGCTGTATTTCCTAAAGCCCGCCTCTTCAAACACCTACCCTGCTCTGACTGATCAGATGACCACTCTGTTGTAATTGGTCAGCTGCAAATAGTGTTGGACACCACATAGCTATTTTCATATCTGAATTTCAGCTCCAGAAAATGTCCTCATACTTTAGCTCTTAAAAGCTCTCTCTATTATGTTCATAATTTTTGTGTGTGTATGTAGAATAACATTAAGCATTAATGAAGACAATATGTTATTACTATATTAAATAACTACATTTTATATTATTGTAAATCCAAAAAATTATATATTATCTGTGTAATTATTGCTTTTTTCATTATTCGCTAGTATGTAATGCTCTAAAATACTGATTAAAAGATTGCAACATAAAAATATGTATGTATATTCTCAATGCATGTCTAGACTGTACTCAATAGCACGGTTTCAGTCACCACTGAAAAAGCAAAAATAAATAACATATTTTTCCTCCCATCAATACTAAGGTGACAGCTGCCTCACTGACATGACATATGGCTATGACACAGACTTCAGCTGCTGCAGTTCATAGTAAGTGTCTGTTTATCCATTGTGATCCATCAAAGCTGTTGAATTATCATTACATGCTTGCTCTTTTTACAATTCCTAATTTGTTATCCTATTTTTTAAGTTTTGAAAATTACAAAACAGTAATGAAAAAAAAAATTATCCTGTCCACTTAACATGTGGTTTCATTTTAGAAATGATCACTTAGAAATGCCAATTGACCCAGCCAGGACTCAAACCAGCGACCTTCTAGCTGTAAGGCAGCAGTGCTAAGCGCCTTTTATTTTATTTTATTTTATTTTATTTTATTTTATTTTATTTTATTTTATTTTATTTTATTTTATTTTATTTTATTTTATTTTATTTTATTTTATTTTATTTTGACCAGGGCTGTCACAGAGACAAGTGTTATTTCTCTTGAAGGCACCATAAAAAATTTTTAAAAAGCTGTTTTGCTATTTTGATACACATGAGAAGGCATCTGCGTGTGTGTGGTGTGTGTGCGTGTGTGTGTGTGTGTGTGTGTGTGCGTGTGTGTGTGTGTGTGTGTGTGTGTGTGTGTGCGTGCGTGCGTGCGTGCGTGTGTGCGTGTGTGGTAATACTAAAAATGGTTTTTAAGCTCTGTCACATCTAACTTCAGTTGCGATATCTCTCCTATCTCTCCTCATAGTGATGGTTCACAGGAAGCATTTGATCCATATTATAGTGAGAACTGCAGCGAGTGCTCATCTCTCTCCTGCCATGACTCACACCGGAGCCTGGCATCCACACACAGTGACTCTGAGCCCTGCACTGCCAGTCTACAGGAATACATGATCATTGTCAGATACCTACACACACAAAATGATGTCATTTAAAGAGTCACTTCACCTAAAAATGACAAATCTGTCATCATTTACTTAAAGGGATAATTCACCCAAAAATGACAGTGTACTCACAGTGTTTTTTCACGCTCAGTTGATTCCAAAGAAGATATTTTTAAGTAAGCTTAAAACCTGTAACCATTGACTTCTGAAATAAGGGAAGCAATTACTATGACAGTAAAGTTAAGCTAAAGTTTCCAGCAGAAGAAATAAACACATAAAGGTTTCAAACAAGTAAAGGATGAGAAAGTGATAACAGAGTTTTGAGTTTTGTGTGAACTATCCCTTTAGACGACACCGAAAAAAATGTTGCTAACAGTTTATATGGGCTGAATTTAAACAAACAAATTAAATTTAGTTATGTTCAACTTGATTTGTTTGTTTACTTCAGCCCAAAGTAATTGTTTGCAACCACTTACCTTCCAATGAATCCAATGAATATTTTTTTAAATAATGTTGATGCTAATGGTTACAAGGTGTATACTGTATAATGCAATAATTTGGTTCCAGAAGTAAGAAAAAAAATTATCAATATATTGAAATTTAAATTAATTTAACAATAACCCTTAAAGACAGACCTCCTGTGAACTCCATGAACTCAATTGTGGTGGAAAAAAAGCATTAAAATGCTTTACAGAAATAAGTTTAATTAATTTTTTTTGTACAATAATATTGGTGCTGAAAATGTGGCCACATATACGTCATGGGTAAATGAAAACATCATCATAATTATTTTCAGAAATAAGCTTTACAATTATTATTAAAATTAACATTTTTAAAGGGCACCTATGGTGAAAAATCTACTTTTCAAGCTGTTTTGACAGACATATGTGCAGGTGTGGTGTATAGATTGTCATATTGGGGTGATATAAACACACCCAGTCCTTTTTTTTTCAATTTAACAACATAAAAACGGTGGACCAACTGGAGCGGTTTTCAGATTGACCGCAACCTGACATAGGAGTGCGGTCCCCCCGCCCACCAAATTGATTGACAGTTGCGTATTTACGTATGTCCCGGTTGTCACGTGTATAATCATATCAACAAGACAGGACGTACGCAAAGCAACCGGGAATAAAAGGTCTGTTCAGTTTGCAAGGATCATCAATCATCATCAAATGTGATCAAGAGTGACTCCACAAAAACTCCACAACAAATGCATCAAATATTCATTAGTAAAGTTCTTACTGTAGTATTTCTCACACACGTTACATGAGATCTTCTTCCTTTATGTCTGTCTGTTGTCTGAGGCAGCCGAGGGAGGAGATTAAAGCACGCTGAAAGGCACGTAGAAACGGTGGGCGGGGAGGACTAGCCTTAAAGGCGCAGTACAACAAAACCGATATACCTGATGCTAAAAGGTATAAAATAGAAACTTATAAAAGGTATAATAAAAAATCTGATGGGTGTTTTGAGCTGAAACTTTACAGACACATTCTGGAGACACAAAAGACTTATATTAAATCTGAAAAAAAGGAGTAACCTAGGTGCCCTTTAAAGAACAGTTGCTGAAATTTTTTGAATCTTTTAATAAATTGTGGTTATTTTAGTTTGTGTAAGGAAAAAGGTCTGAAAGCAAGCAGATTTTGGCAGACTGTAATAACATGAGAATTTGTAAATGACAGCAAATTTTCATTGTGGAAATGATTCCTTTCACTGCGGTTTTCTATCATTTTATTGTCTCTTTATAATTGTGATGTGTTGTTTTCTGTCCTGTTTAGTTGAGGAGTAAACTGACACCGCAGGAGATTCAACAGTTTGCTCTCTTACTGAGGGAATACAGACTTGGTGCTCCTATAGAGCAGTTCTGCACTGACCTGCTGCAGCTCTATGGAGACTCACGCAAGTTCCTGCTGCTTGGTGAGAAACTACACACAATACAAATGAGTCACACTTTACAATATGATTCCTTTAGTTAATGTATATACAAGCATGAACTAAGAAGGAAAAATACTTATATTAATACAGTATTAATTATAAAACATTTTGTAATGCACTATTTGAATATAAAATTGTGCTGGATCATTTCTAGTGGTATTTCCAGCTAAGGACGTCCTGGTCCTTTTGATCTGTCGTTCATAAAATCCCTACTGGTGAAGATCACTGATAGTGCTGTTCGATAAGGCCCCAAACTCATTTAACATGTCCAAAATTAAATGGATTCTAAGTAAAAGGAAATCTGTATCGCATGAGCTGTCGTCAACCTGCTGCGCATGTGTCAAAATTTTCTCCATAATTTCACGAATTACCTCCATTTTTCAAAACTGTAAACACTTTGACTGTGAGTGACGTCACTTCCCAATACAAACATGCCCAATAAAATAGCCCCTGCCCTGTCGTTTGAGTGTAGACATCAGTGTAGACATCTGAAATTCAAATGCAAAAGGATTTGCGATTCCATTAGAGTTTTGGCATGTTACATGCACAACGCAGAGAAAAAGAAAAAGCAAATGAAGCAATTAATATTGCTATTTAGATATTTCAGGCTAATAGCTCATAAGAAATGGGAAATGCATTTGCAAATGGACTTTGCTTTTTCATTTGAAATGTGGCAGTCACTGCGTGTTCGCGAAAGCGGAAATATAAATGGCGATGCGGGATTTGCAATTGCATTTGGAATATGACACGATTTATGCATCCATATAATTTCATATTTAACAGCAGATGACGCTCAAATCTAGTGTTTAACAGCAGATAGCACTCAATGCTAGTTTTACTCTACCATACTCTCAAATGCTCATGAGGAAGCTCGCTTGAGTGTTCTTTTATGTGGTGAGATTAATGTAAACACAGCTCACAATAAACACTCTTGTAATTACCTTTTTTTTTTTTGCTTAGTCTATTTATTATCATTTTGGGCTCAGGTGGTATGTGTAAGGAATTGGATGCAAGCAGAGTGAAGCTGTTTGTAAAGCATAGAGTGCCATCTGCTGTTTCAAATAAAGCTCGATTCAAGAAAGAATAGTGATGCATCTTGAAAATCTTAGAACCAATGCAGAATCGATTTATAAAACATTATGTAAAAGTAAAAGAAAAATATTTGAAAAACTGAATTCTTTGTAGAATTTGATTCAACAAATTCAACAAATCTGATTGAGCAGCCAATACATATATATTTTTAATCAATTTTGGAGAATTTCCCCCCAAAAATCTGCACAAATATGTAATGGAAATCCAGCTACTGACTCTGACATGCAAATATAAAAATAAGGATATTAACCCTGGCTTTCGGAATACACAGTGTCAAACCTTACTGTAGAATAATTATTAAACCTAAGATAATTTGTCAACACTTAGGTGAGTAGGCTTGATAAACCACATGTAGAAACACTCTTTTATCTATATGCACCGAGACTTTACTTAAACTTCATATTACAAGGACTCAATGAGAAAAACAATGTTAACTTGTAAATGTACCACACAAACATGTTGCACTGCTTGTTTTCTTTTACCTTAAATACCTCTTTTGCACAATATCTTACATAATATTGTTCTGTCTTATGTAAAAGTACTTGTATAGTCTGTCTTGTTTGTATAGTTAGTAGTTAGTATTGTTAGATTACCACTCTGGTATGTTCGTTAGGTATAGGTTAAGTAGCTCTTACATCCAGTGTTGTGTTCACATTTATGATTATGTTTATTTATGTAGCACTGTGGTCCTGCGAGACACAACATTTTTTTCCACTCTATGTCCACACATATAGCGGAATGACAATAAAGCTCAACTTGACATGACTTGAACTTTCAAGATAAGGGATCTGCTTGCCTGTGCTTCAGAATGACCACGGGTTAACTAGCCTAAGTGTGAAATTTTGAGGACCTGTTTAAAGTCTCGATAAGCATGTTCGACTTGCTGAAGCCTGTAGAGCCTCTGGGATACAATATTTCAAAATCCATGATTTATCAGATTTGGCATTCCATTGAAGGTTTGTGTAATCGCTGTCTATCATTAGCTCATTAGAGGGATTAGAGTAACATGAAGAGTAATGAATATTCATGAGCACCTGGCGTGCACTGGAACAATCATGATGCGACATCAGCCTTTCCAACGACATCACACTTTCACAGCATGACAGAATTACAAAACTCACTACTGACTCCAGGGAACAGAAATAGGATACAGGCTATAAATAACCACAATTTACAACTATAAATAACTGTGAGCCAGATACATCTGTCACAAATACATATTTTAGAAAGTGAGTCATTAAATGATTAATTGGATTGTGCAGTAAATCGACACAGATACTTTGCTTGTTCATAAGATACCTTTATAATCAAAGCAGAAATCTTTTTAGAATCAGCACTCTGCCACTTTAGCTCTAAAAAAAACAGATTTATTATGACAACATTTCAACCTACATGGTCTTCATCAAGTTAACTTCATATTCATTCCATGACTCATGTCTTTAAGTGTCAATTATTCATTTATGTCATTTTAAACACAAAGATGACATTGTTTGAGGTTGTTTGTTATGAAACTTCAGGCCCGCAGTATTTTGCTGTATTTCTCACAAACGTTACGTGTCATCTGCTCTCTTCATGTCTGTCACTGTGCTGTTTATCTGATGCAGCCGAGGCAGAGGTTGAGGCAAACTCTGACAGGCATGTGGCAACGGTGAGCGGAAAGGACTAGCATTAAAGGCAGGCACAGTCCACAAAAACAGCTACAAGATGTTCAGAGCTAAAAATGATAAACTTCTGAAAGGTATAATACATAATCTGATTGGTGTTTTAAGCTGAATGTGAAACAGACACATTCTGGAGACAAAAAAAGACGTATATTAAATCTGGAAAAAGGGGTAAAATAGATGCCCTTTAATTTTTTTTTTATCACTTTTCAACAAACAGAATTTTTTTATTGAAATTTCTCATTAAAATGTAATTTGTCAAATAATTTTATAACAGCATCATTAATGTGTAATGGCATTTAATGACATTTAAATGAAAAATTCAACTTGAAAAAAAAAATACAAATGAAACTTCATGATAATCATGTTTATGACAGATTTATGACAAGTTATGTTATGTTAAGTTGTCATGACGTAGACAAAGACATGTTATAATCTATTTATGTCAAATTGTCAGTAAGACATATCATCTTTGCATTTAAAATGATATAACTAAGTGAATGGTGCTTAATGACAGTTGTCATAAGCATGCACAAACTCTCATTCATATTCATGTCATGATTATAAAGGTTTCATGAAACACCCCCTTTAAGTAAATTGATATTTTCCAAAGACCTCTTAGATGATATTTCTGAAGTGAAGTAAAGGATAAAGCAGCTCGCAGCAACTGTGTGCAACACAGACTCAATTACATAACACTCACTGAGCCACTTATACCTGTACACTCATCTAACCTGATACGCGTGTGAGAGGCTGAGTCAGCTCAATACTGCACTGCATCAGTGTGAGACTGTCTGCGCTTTCACCATTCAGACCAGTGTGGATTGTTAGAGTGGATTTTTAGAGTAGGGTCACTGTGCTGAATAGAAACATGAGAATCCTTCACCATGGGAAAGAGCATATTTTATGGAATTAATATGTTTAGCTGGTGAGAAAAACTTTATTGATTGTCTTTGTTGTACAGCATGATTTAATTATTATTAATTAATGATTATTTTTTATAATTAATAATTTTGTTTAATAAAACATTGTGTACCTACTGTACAAGGGGTATTCATATTACATAGCAAATTATGAAAATGTTTTATAATTTGTAATATTTTTATAATATAACATTGTGAACATTTATAACATACGTTTTATAGTATTTCCAAAAACGTAATAATCATTCGGAAGTATCTAATGCTCATCAAAAAACTGAATTTATTTAGATTACAATTTACATAACAAAAATAAAAAAATAGCTAGCTATTTAGGTTATGGGCTGCATTCGAAATCTTCCATACTAGTATGCTAAAATCAGTATGCGAGCCAAGTAATATGTCCGAATTCATAGAATTTGTAGTTTGTGAGAAGTACCCGGATGACCTACTACTTCCAGTGAAATTCTGAAGTGCGCATTCGATGCACGCTACGCTATCCCATGATGCGATGCAACTGTCATAGGTAGGTCATGTGATAATGACAAAATGGCGGATGTAGTGAGTTCTATTCATACTGCTCACATTCATACTGTATAGAACGTACTTTTCTAATGGTCGAGTAGTAAATTTAAATTCAAATGCAGTACCTACTGAGTAGTAGGCGATTTCGGACGCAGCCATAGTTATTTAGGCTAACAAAAAACAAAAGACAATAGAATCGGAATGTTAAAATAAACAACACCTTTTAAAGATCACCTACAACTTCACTGAGCACTAGTCATGGCACAATAAAAAGTTCACAGCAGTTTCCGTCATGTTTAAGGGTCCCCTTGAAACAGTTCCATTGTGTTTCTTTTAATTTGCAAATGTTGTGAGAAAATACAGGCGTTTACGTAATTTGTTTGCGCTGTGGAAAAATGCAGCATGAGGATTTGTCGCACGTGTGCTGTCAAACAGATGAAAATCTTTTCTTAATTTGCCAGTGTTTTTGGTAACTGCATGTGTTTTTTTAAATTGCAGCACGTTAAGCTTTCTCGGTGACCGTATGTTACTGTGTAAAAGCATTTTAATCAATTTAATGACTCTGACAAATAAAAGTTTTTATTTTTTTAACTAATACAGTACTATATGTTTAAATGGAGCACTGTAAAAAAATGATTAGTTGACATTTACTTAAAACAATTGCTTTTAAAGCGATAATTTGACTTAATTAGAATAAGTGAGTTAACCAGTTGCCTTAAAATTCTGAAGCAAATTAACTATGTAAATAATATTTATAAAAATTAAGTTGTCCGCTTAACAGTTTTAAGTTTAACATTAAAGGAAGATAAAACATTTTAAAGATTTTTTTTCAATGTTAAAGCATTTTGATCAATTTAATGACTCTCTGATGAATAAAAGTTTTCGTTTTTATGTGAAGTTTCATAAACTAATTTCGAGAGGAGCACGTGATATGATTGAGCACGTCTGGCCACTCATCTGTAATCAGTAATAATCCAATCAGAGTGATCCTAGTTTACTATAAATGGATAATTTTCTCCCTAATGTTTTATCTTCGTTTGGAAGAATCCCCCCTTCCACCCCTTCTCCTCCTTTTCCTCCCTTTTCTAAAAAGGGGGAGCTCTCGAGACCTACCTGATCTCGGATCTCCAGATATGCTTATCGACCGGGCGGGAGCCCTGGGCTCAAATATCTCCGAGCTCAGGGTTCTCTCCCGGGACAGCATGCCAAACCTGCTTTATACGCCAAGCATATCTAAGTGGGAACTCTTGAACTTACTAATACCGTAGGTTTGAATGCAGCTTTGTAATAAAAACGATTAGTTGACTTTTACCTTAAAAACGCGATTAAACCCATTGCCTTAAAATTTAATTAATGTGCATAATTATGTCAACTTAACAGTTCCAAGTTACAAAAAGTTTACTTTTTAAAAGTGAAGTGAACTTGTCACTTTTCAGCCAACAGGTTTACAAATTTTTTTATTTAAAGGAATTAATCACTTTTAACAAAGCAAATATCCAAACACATCTCTTATAATGTGTTTATTCTAATTTTCCAAAGTGTTTAACTTACCTTTACTTTAAAATACTGAAGTGTTCTCTAATGCATCCCATCAAATCCATGCTGTCTAAAATTACAACACTGTTGTGCATTCTCACGTATTTCCTCTCCCTTGTGACCAGGAATGAGGCCCTTTATTCCAGATAAGGATGTAGGAGTGTTTGAGGCATTTCTGGAAGACATTGGGATCCGAGAGGGAGGGATTTTGACGGACAGTTTTGGCCGGATCAAGCGGAGCATGAGCAGCACCTCCGCCACAGCAGTGCGTGGATACGATGGCTGGAACATCCCGTCTGGATCCCAGGATTTCAACCGCAGAATTGATGACATCACTCACAACATTGAGGCTTTGGGCTTCGAGGAGGTCAATGGAGACATAGAGGAGGAGGACTATTACTTGTGAAACACAGTGCGAACTAAAGGAATAATAATATGTCCACTGTGTTCTAATTTTTTACTATTGCGATTTTTATTTGTCACTGTATTTGAAGTCTTACACTGGATGGTTTACAATGTTAGACATTTTATTGTATTTTTTGTGGCAACTTACTTTTTTTGCTTAATTTACTGCAACTACCCCTTTACAGTAACTTACCTGTAAACATGTTTTACAGTATCCGGGCCCTACCGCAGTTTCATTTTATGATAAAATGCCCTAAAATACCACATTTTAATTTTACAGTATGGCAGTTTTTACAGTACTTTTACTGTAATTTATTTACATTTTGCACTGGCAGTACAAAACCTTTACTTAATAAATTCCAAACAAGGTTCATGTACAACTGATCAATCTATTTTAAATACATTTTGTGATACAAGATGTTAATGGATATTTTTTATTAACCGTGTCTTTACTATTGTCTTCAACAACAGTAGCAGTACTTTAGTTTTAAATGATCCACAGTGCAGTGCAGATTGCATTAGTGAAATATCACATTAGTGTGGTATTTTACTGTCTGTTTTTGCAGTAAATTGCAGCAAAGTCTAACAGTGTAGGTCACTAAAGTTCAAATCAAATTAGGATTATGCACTTTTCCACACACATTACCAATAGGCTCATTCTAAAAACTTTAGCCCTATGTAAATTTTTGGAGATCACAAATGATGTAGCCAGAAGTACACATGGCTGCATTTTGTCTTTAAAACAAACGCTACGGGCTGGTATGACATTGTTTTTTTATGCACTTACCAGCTGACTACTTACCTCTGTATGGACAGCTTTCCGGCTGTTACCATTTTGACCAGTTAGCTCACCATGTACGTCAGCGGACTTGAAACGCAGAGAGTAGTTGACCACGATGATGGGGTTCAAGTCCGATGGAGAACGGTTCCAGAAAGCAGGTAAGACAAAATCAGAAGCCAAAAAATTTTATAAAAAAGTAAATAACAGTGTGAGAAAGTGGTAAAATAAAAAAAAGGTCGTAAAAATCAGGCGTGCAGGATTGCTTTTTAAAAACTATCGGTTGGTTTAGGGAAGTGGGTGAGCGGGTCAATCGGTGCTTTTGAAAACACTATTGGTTGGGTTTAGGGAAGGAGGAGGGCAGCTCAGTTGATCAGTCAGTCAGTTGACAGCGGCTTCTGGTGGGTTTACGCAAGAACAGTAGGTGCAAATGGCACTTGTGAGAGAAATTTGAGATGTCAAAAAGGGTACACAGTGGCCTCTGGTGGATTTGTGAAAACAAAAACTGCAAAAAAAATTTACTTCCTGGGACGTATTTGGCGCTCTCCAGAAATGTATGATGTTTTCAGAATGGGGCTGGGTTGCCTAATATGCAGTAAGTAAAATGATCTACAATGCAGTGCATATTTCTGCAGTGAACTGTAAAGAATGTATGTGGTATTTTATTGGCTTTTTCCTTCAATAAATTGTGGCAAAGTCTAACAGTGTAGCTCACTAAAGTTAAAATCTAATTATGTATGTACATCAGCAGACTTGAGACACAGGGAGGAATTGACCACAACAACATGGTTTGAGTCTAGCAAAGAACGGTTCCAGAAAGCAGGTAAGACAAAAATAAAAGTCAAAAAGTAAAATAAACAAGTAAATAACAGGGTGAGAATGTGGTAAAATCTTAAAACGTGGTAAAAAAAATCAGTCGAGGGCTTTTCTTTTTTGGATTGCTTTTTTAAAACTGTCACTTGGGCGCTGATCAATAGGTGCTTTTGAAAAAATAACGTAGCTTTTGGGATGTATTAACGGTCTCCAGAAATGTATATAGTGGTACGTTTTCAGAATGAGCCTGGGTTGACATTACTGTACTGTACAAAGAGAAAATCTGTAGGACTAAATCTGAACTCAGTAGAGCTTTGGTCGCAGATATGATTATGATGTCACATTATAACTCCAAGCATGACATTATTTTCATGGTGGATTTTAAAAAGGCTCACCATGTATATATGCATTATTTGTAACCAAGCTTATTATTAAAAATTGTTTCAGTTCAAAATTGTTTCAGTTCCCAAAGCTGAAATCTCTTTGAAATGCAGTAGAAACGTGTGAAAACGGTGGATATGTGCACTTTATTCACCACAGAGCATGTTGATAAAAAAAAGGTTATTTTGCATCTTATTTGCATTTGTAAATCTGCATATTATTTACATTCATATTTGCTTACTGGTCACGAATAGAGCACCAGTGAGGAAGTGCCAGAAAGAACATGAGAAATGACAGAACATTTAGAGAAAAGGTCAGTCAGGAAATGTGTGAAAAATATGAGGAAAAGAGAAAGATGATCTGATGATGACGACAGTGATGATGATGATGATGAAATGTTTCTTTTTCCCAGTCAATGCACGTATAATCTCCGGGAGTATATTGCTGCTTTCTGTGGGGACAATAAGTCGTGGTACACTCAGCCTTAGCATTCTTTCTGGTGACTGTCACCTTGCCGCAGTCTAATGCCCTTCCCCTCAATGCCCTCTTATCTGCGCCAACCACAGATGGCTGATGGGCACTGCGCCCGGCATTGGGGGTTATCAAAATGGCACATACATCTGTCAGGCTAAATGTTTGTTATGTAATGAGACCGGGCAGAAGAACAGGGCCAGACAGGGTTTAGATTAAAGTTAAACCTCTCTTCACACCCAAATAATCTTACTCAAACTAGCAGGGGACAACTGTGAACATTTGTTCCGGACCCTGTAAAAAAGACAGGACGATTGAGGTCCCTTAATGGAGGTCCTACAGCCTACATTAATTGAAGGGCTGATTTGGAAACTTCAAAATGATAAATAAGACAATTAAAGTTACACTGCTGTGATAAAATGTAGACTGTAAGTAGCTAAATGTTTGAGACTGTATGGTCTGGCTGTGTAAGCTTATAGTCTGAAATAATTAATTTTCTTTGCTTGACACACTGATATAACTGAATTGTACAGCATTGTCTTAAATATTGGTTTGTGTGTTATAAAATGAATGAGATGATCTAGGGAGCACATACATGTCCATTCCTTTTTGATTTTCCTGCCAAAAAAAATGTCCTGAATGCTTCACATAGAAGAAATTGTCTACAGGCTTTCATAGACAACTTGGAAGTATTGTTTGATAGGTTTGATTACACGCTGTCGCTGTCCACACACAGAAATAAAACAGGAATTAAATTGTGAAAAATGTAAACATTGACCCAGCTAAGAATTTTTGGCTTCCAGGGTGTCTTATAAACGTTAGTTTCTGGTTTCACCAACATTGTCAATTGGTTAGACATTTCATTTTTCTTCGAGTATTAGCGTATTCCCTCTAGGTTAGGGTAGGTTTTTACAGCAAAATATTATAATATATTTCTAAAACCAAGTCCGTAGCCAGGGGGGGTTCAGTTGGTTTGAAAGACTTTGTCCCATACATGAGCTTCAATTGTCATATTTTGACTGCTAAGCCATAATAAATTGTGAAAATAACCCATGAATGTCTTTAAGACTGAGAAGAATCTGGCATAAGTGAAGTCATCTGTCACTATGGCTAATGTATTGTTGTTAAATAGAGAAATCATTTTACAAGGAACTTTTATTCTAAATCTTGGATCTTATCCTTAAAAAAGAAAAAACAAAAACAAATGACCAATAAAAAAGTGTGAAGCACCAAAAGTGGACCATATTAAAGTCATCATCTAAAAGTCTAAAAAAACATCAAGCTCTACATTAATATACATTTATTTATTTTAATTGTTTAATATTCAAATGACCAAATTCTGACTGAAGAAAGCTGAACGTACTGGCCAGTTTGTTGTTTGCCTAAATAAAACACAACAGCCTATAGTTTTTCATTTAAAATTATTTTAATTTTTTTCCTAATGATATATGATGTATTAAATTTGTATTTTTTTTTTATTTAATTTTTTCACATTTCTTTATTCTAAATCTTTGGAAAATAATTTTAGTACATCAAGTGTGGTTATGATGCTCATCCGACAAGCTAATCCAGCACAAAATGTACTTAAAATGTGACTAAATGCAGTATTTAAACCTCATAATTAAATAGAAAAAGAGGCGAATAACTGCCAAAAGGTCTACTTTTTGAGAAAAAAGAACCATCCCTTTCACCATGACACTTTTTGTCTACATTGTGGCATTTATAGATCTTTGATACAAACCTATTCTTAAAATTATACGCGATGTGAATAATTTAAAATAACAAAACAGCATAAATTCCATCTCTCTGTCAGAGAAGCGCGCCTGACGCTTTATTTAAAACCCATAATGACTCATCAGCCAATCAAATCGACGCACGCTCGATCTATTTACTAAAATCCGGCACTCTGAGCCAATCGGATAGGAGAGGGCGTGCCCGGGTGAGTCGCGCCGCGATAGAAACAGAGCTGAGCATCAACTGTCGGTTTTACTTGAGAATGGCGGCTGCTGTGTGCAGTACGCAGAGCACACCGAACCCATGCACTGGCAAACTGCACAGAGAGCATCTGCGGAAAAATAAAGATTCGCGAAGGAGACAGGCTGCGCTTTTATTTCTCACCAATATATCACTGGACGGACGGCCTGTGCGGAATAATGTCATCGCAGCGGGCCCCGGTGATGCCGAGTTTCAGTGCGCTGATATCGGCACGGCTGTCAACGAACTGTCCGCTGCGGCAAGTAGCGACGGGACCTTCTCCAGCCTCCCTGTGCCCAGACTCGGGCTGCTCGGTGTCCCGCCCATCCTGGTGCTGCCGTCGGACTCTGGGTTCAGTAACGCGGGAAGCTCCGAGATGTTCCTGGAGAGGACGAGAGGCTCGTTCTCCTCTCAGAGTAATCTGCTGTCCCCGTGCAGTCTGCAGCCCACTCCGCTCGGACCACGGAAGTCTCCGACGCTGCTGTCGGTGCAGAGCTGCGGCTCTTCGCTGGACTCCCGACCGCGGTGGGTTCTCACAATTTCATGAATGAGTCGGGGTTTCACTTTGAATGCAGTTTAATATAGCGGGGCTTAATACATTTTGATTATTTACAACAACCTCTGAGAGTCTACTTGGTTGCAAAGTAACAATGTTATTAACTAATGTAACATTTTGTTATTTTGTAACATTTGTTTATTGATTGATTTTATTTAAAACAATCAAATAGGACCACCTGGACCACCTGGAACTAAAGTAGTAGGGAAAATAAATATATACAAAAAGCACATAAAATAAAATACAATACTATGTTATTTTTAATTATTTTACTTATTAAGTGGAAAATTATACATTTCATCATTAAAACAACATAAAAGTATAATACAATGATAACTTTTTCTATGCAGTATTAATTTCCACACTGTAAATCAAGTAAAAAAAAAACATTCACTTACATTTCTGGAAAGTTCTGATTATCTGTGGTATTTTTGCTTAGCAAAACACAAATTAATATTAATAATCCGTTTTAAAAATGGTCCAGCAATGGTATAGTGGCATAATTTGCCAAAAAAAATATCTATCAGGAATTATCCAGACGTTAATACTTATATGATGGCGGGTAAATGATAATGACAATATGAAAACCTTGGATAACAAAATCATGGCTTCACGATATTGTAATTACTGCTCTAAAATATATTCGTTTTAAATATCTGGGTAAAATAACAAAAGCTTTTTTCCCCTTTGGACACAACGTATTTTATTTTGAGAAACATTTAAAATATTTTGGAGCAGTAAACATGTCAGGCTAAATCATTCAAAAATCTGACTTCTGCTGTCTTCATTAGTTTCAAAAACACAGATTTCTTTACAATTTAAAATGACATGTTTGGATATCTTTTCTGCTGGAGATACTGTTGTCCTAAAAAAACAAAAAACCTTTAAAAATACACCATAGGAATGGTATAACAGAATATATATATATATATATATATATATATATATATATATATATATATATATATATATATATATATATATATATATTACATTGTTACAAACATTTAAAAAGAACTGGACATGAGTTGGGTCAAAGCAAGTATATTTGACTATACATTTTACGCAACATTACACCAATTCCACTGTGTATTTACTGTGTAAATTGCCTGTAGACATGTTTGAATTCCACTCTCGGCCTTTGACATCAGAATGTGATCGTAATCAGGTCTCTTATCTCTTGTGCTCAACTTGTTTGCTTTATTGTACTTCCTTTTTTAACCCTGCTTACTTTGCATGTCTCATTCTTGTGACATAAAGATATTTTGAAATCATAATATGTAGTCACGTTTAGCTATTGTGTTATGCAAGAACAGAGTAATACATGGGAAAAAACAATGATTAATTGTAAATAAACAATTTACAATTGAAAAATTGTTGATTAATTGTAAATAAATTAATGATTAATTATTGTCTGGCGTAGTATAATTGAACATGTCACTTCCATAACATGGATAAATAATGTAAGATGTTAATCATTACTCACTCTCACTTAACCTCCACATTTAGTTTGAGAGACACTATAGAGTCAGTCAGGATAATGATACCATGTGTGTGGTTCGAAATGTTTATACTAATAGATTTAGGTAACGTGGGTTTTAATTTCAGTTGTTCAGCATTGATGTTCAATAAATAATCATAGATAATCAAATAATGCACCCTTCATTCAGAAATCTTTCACTTGTAAAATGTGAACAAATTTACTGTACTAAACCTGTCAGTGAACTGAGGGCAAAAACATAAAATAAATAAATATAATAATCAGCAGCACGGTGGTGTAGTGGGCAGCACAATCGCCTCACAGCAAGAAGGTTACTGGTTCGAGCCCCGGCTGGGTTAGTTGGCATTTCTGTGTGGAGTTTGCATGTTCTCCCCGTGTTCGCGTGGGATTGCTCCGGGTGCTCCCCCACAAGTCCAAAAACATGCGGTATAGGTGAATTGGGAGGGCTAAATTGTCCATAGTGTATGTGTGTGAATGAGTGTGTTTGGATGTTTCCCAGTGATGGGTTGCAGCTGCAAGGGCATCCGCTGCGTAATCCATGTGCTGGATAAGTTAGCGGTTCATTCTGCTGTGGCGACCCCAGATTAATAAAGAGACTAAGCCAAAAAGAAAATGAATGAATGAATAAAAAAATCATTCATTAATCGTAATCGAGTTAAAATGTTCAATTAATCGGAATTTAAGGCCAAATTAAGGCTAAAATTTTGATTTTAGGCCAAATCGCCCAGCCCTAATTAGAACAAATAGAACACATGCAAATGATAACATTTTTGGTAACATTGTGGAAACACTGCGAAGTCAACTGGTCAACTATGACTTCACGCTGCAAATCCTGCGATGGGATTACTGCGAATGCACACATTGCGATATCGATGCTGAAACAATAAATTGTGCAGCCCTAGTCTACAAAGTCTATACTCAGTGGTTTATTTACCATACCTGTCTAATCAAAGTGTAATCTATTTGTACTCTAAATAAATATACCTCTATTTACAGTGAATGAACCTTTTGTGGTTGCATACACTCCAGTTAGTTGTTTTGGAACACACATTTTTTCAGTTTGTTTCCAAAATCCTTCTAAATATCTCTTTGACTGTTTTTATTTTGTTGAATATAACTGAGACTGAGCTACTGATAGATATTGCAGAAGCTGAAATGACAAGATTTGATCTACTTGACTTTAAATGTTCCTCCAGACATGCAAAAGTATGCGAGAAAAGCTGTTTTCATTCATACCAGTACACACATTGACCACAGACTGAACAAGCCCCTTTCTGGAATCCAGATGACTTCACAGCCAAACAAATGTTGCCTAAAAAAGGCCATTTGTGCGTGAGGTTTTCGACTTAAGCTTGGTTTATCTCTCCGGTCTCCACGTGAGGAAGTGAAAAACTTGTCATACACACAGTGAGAGAATGACATTTATGTTCAGCTCTTAATCTCCTCCTCAGTCCATTGAGCAACAGGAGGTCTTTATTCTTTTAAACTGTACCTCCCCCAAACCTTCTTCCCCCTTTTTACTGTAAAAAAGGGTGTGGTTGTTTGACATGTAGATTCAAACCAGACTGACTTTGCTTTATCAGTTGGAGCTTTGAGGTCAGCCCGTGTTGCACGTATGGGTTGTGGTGGTGTTGCTCTTCCAGCGCTGCACGCCGCTTTCTGCACACAGTACCTGCAGAGATTAAAGCTTAAGACACTCTGTCATATTCTCAACCCTTCAAAGGGTCTCTGCAGGCCTCAGGGAATGAAACGTAGAATAAATCAAGGCTGAACTCGCTTGATTCAAATGTTATGGCTTCTTAAATAGCAGAAAATGCACCCAACATGCATTTAAATTGACCTTTACATGCTTTAAAGCAACTTGTCTGGGTGAATTATATTTGTGGAGCGTAGACAATTTGAATAAGTGTTCGTAACCCTCTTATTATGCAGAGTGAATGCAGTGAGAGATGCATGTGACATTCAGGAGCCCAACGAGTAGGAGCTTGCCTTTATGAATCGTCAGAATGCTTTGAGGCTTTAAGGTGTTTATGTGTTGCTCAAAACAGCTGGTATGTAATTGATATCTGACATATTTTATTAGATTTCGTAATTGATGATTTCAGTGTGTTATTTTTTTTGTGTGTGTTTTGCCTTTTTGGGTTAAGTTTAGTGTTTATGTTTAAAGGTGCATTAAGTGATCTGCCAAAATGTTGTCTCTTAGCATAATATATTTGATACACAGTCCTTCACCTGCCATCCAATGCCACACCTCCTGAAATCAGGAACGCACACCTTAAAGATGACAGCAGACAACCCACTAGATCATGTCATTCGCCAGTTAGAAAACTTTATAGTACTTTATAATACTACAATTCCGAACGAAAAACAGTATTTTATATATCACGTTTTCAGTTGTGTAGCAAGTAAAACTTTTCATAATGTGCAAAATTTCATGCATGCAAGGATCGCTGGTCTCACTCTCTTATGCGCCTCGTTCTAAAGTAACTACTGCTTAGTGGTTGGCCAGCAGGATGCGGGAATTACGCTTATTACTAAGCCATATTTACATGCTATTTCAGACCAAATATTCAGAGTAGCATGGTAAACAATATATGAAGTGCGTCACAGGTTGTCATTGTTAAAAGATAAACCAATGTGAATATAAAACCAAATTCACCTGAGTAATAGTCTAGGTGGAATAGCACTATTTACTTGTGTTTTGTTGTTAAAATAAATAAAATCAACAATATTGATGCTGTAAAACGTCCCTTATGAAATTGAAAATAGTCACATCAAGCTTTTGCCAGAAGATTTCAGTGGCTGAACAACACTTCTGTGCATCTAACCCATTAAAACAACAACATCTACATAAGCTTTGCATGACTAAAATAGTTAAAAAAACTGATGTCACTCTCTCATGTACGCGAAAGGCGGATTTGCGTGAACAGGGCTGTGCTGATGTACAAATCTACATTTGTTGACAGACAGTTTGGACTGCTTATCAGAATTTTAGGAATTATCGGCCTTAGGAATTTTATTTGGATGAACATTTTTTATTCTTATGCCTCACCCAGAATATGAAAATACATACAAATACATTTAGATCATTTACTTTAATCGTTACTATTGGAATGTAAAGAGACTTTCAACCAGCACAACAAAAAATGTTTCTGCAGACAATCACCTACTGCACCTTTAAATAGTGTGTTTCATCGTCTTTTCATTTAAAATGCCACTTTTTCTGTCCCTATTTTGAAAGACTAATTTGGTAATACTTTGGCACTTTGATTTTTAGTCACTTTCAGTAAATAAATAAGAACTTTGTAAAACAAAATTGGGTTCCATGCAATTCCTTCTTGTTGTCCCAACACAAATCAATTAAGTTACTTTAACTGTTTTTACAAATTTAAGTGGATTGAACATAAAAAAATGAAGTTGTCCCAAAATAAACTCAAGAATTGAGTTAAATGATTCAGCTCATTTTAAATAAGTAGTTTAAAGAAGCAGCAAAAATCATTTTTTACATAGGGCTGCATAATATTGGAACTTTTTTATATTGCAATATTTTTATATTTTTGCGATTTATTGCGATATGAATATAATTTCATCAGATTACTTAATATTTCTATTTGAAAATAATTTATAATGTTAAAATCAAATAGGCAAACTTTTTGAGGTCCCCCGACACATTTTCGTTGTGGTCTGTGCTATTTGCAGTACATTTCTGTATTTGCATGTGTTGTGAGTATTTTCATGCCTAACAATCTATAAATACAGCCAAGAAAAAGATACAATTAAAATAAAATGTTTTATCTTTTTACGAGTCTAACAGTATTCAAGTACAGTAACTGAATGATGAAAATAAAAATGCTTCAATAAAATTAATCATGCTTAAGGTCACAAATTGTACAATTTCTTATACCTGAATGCTTTTAAAATCATTGTACAATCACAGATATCAAAAACACATGCAAATGATAAGTTATAATACAAACTCAACATTGCATATATTCTGAGATGTTATTTTTGTGAATGATCACTTATATCGATGCTAAAATGATATATTGTGCTTCCTTACTTATAAGGATTTAAGTAATTCACACAGTGAAAAATTTGCATTGAATCAGCGTGAACACGGTTGTTTTTGCAGCTGATCAGATTGTCAATTGTAAGTGTATTGGTATGTGGTCCATTATTTAGGGCAAAAAGGAACATGACCGTTCTTGCACTTGACATGCTGAGATTATTTCTATAGATGGAAGAATGCAGAGAACAGAGAGTAGAAGCAAGAGAGCTTTCTCCATTTGTGTTAATTTATTTGTAATGAGCATTCTGAACGTGGATTGCATTGTAAAAATGCTGGGTTCCACACAATTGATTTGTGTTAAAGAAATTAAACTACCTTAGTAGTTTTTACAAATTTAAGTAGTCCCCAAAAAATCAAGAATTGTGTTGTTTCAGCTCATTTTAAATTAGTAGTCTGAACAAACAGCAAACGTATCCCAATGCACATTGTTTTTATTTTTCTTTGGTAGATTCATTGTGTTGGTCATTATCCAAAGGTTTGTTGAATCACCTGCAGAACTTGCCACTCTTATCTGCGCATTTATGAGATTGTTTAATAAATCTTGCTCTAAAGGACTTGATACACTTAAAGGGAATCATATTTCAAGAGTTCACACTTAGCTCACGATTTATACATAGCTTGTTTGGCGTGCTGTCCCGGGAGAGAGCCCTGAGCTCAAGGTATCCTCGAGCCCAGGGCTCCCTCCTTTCACAGGGCGAGGGGAGACTGAGCTCAGGTCGATCTGAAACTCCCCCGCTGCTGAGGCCAAGGTGAACTTCCTGAGAGTAAGACATTAGAAAAAGATTTAGGCTTATTTTATCAATAATATAGAGCACATTTGCATGGTGGGAGGGAACCCGGGGGAAACCCACACGGAGAACATGCAAACTCCGCACAGAAGCACCAGATGGCCTAGTGAAGACCCAACGCCATTGGTATTCTTGCTGTGAGGCAAACGTGCTAGTCATTAGGCCACCGTGCCGCCCATTCTTGATAAAGGTGGAAGAAGGTGAGAAGGGGGGTTTCTTCCAGACGAAGATAGTTGTAGAGAGGAAATGAGGATATATATAGTGACTTGGGATCCTTTGATTGGAGGATCATGATTAGCTAATGTGGACCAGCTGGGTCAATCATGAGCACATGCTCCTCTCGAAATTAGTTTAACATTTAAACTTCACTTAAAATACTATCACATAATTTCAAACAAAATGAGGACAAAATTAAGTTTGTTTGGAGTTGGTTACTTAAAGTAGTTTGAAACAGCAAGCCAAAAACTGGGAAAACTGAAAAATTAGCTTAGGTTGGTAGACACCTTCACACTTCATTCATTTATTGATTTTCCTTGGGCTTAGTCCTTTATCAGGGGCCACCATAGCGGAATGAACCGCCAACTATTCTGGCATATGTTTTACACAGCGAATGCCCTTTCAGCTGTAACCCAGTATTGTAAAACACCTATACACTCTTACATTCACACACACACTTATTTAAATATTAATCTAAACACTGTTCTTAGCTGAATATATAAATTGCATTGAAATCTGTTAAATCAACTGACTCTGTTGCACACCTAACAGTAGAAACTGTTGCTTCTCTTTGTTTAGAGGAAGTCCTCACATGTGTGAGTTAATAACTGGAATGGTAATGGGTGTATCTGTATTAGGAAAGTGTGGTTGTTTGCTGACTGACCTTGCTTGGCTCATGCTCTTAAGCCAATCGAATCCGTGACATAATCAGAATTCAAAGCTGGGATGCTCTAGGAAGTCGTCCAATGTTCTTTGTTAGATATGGTAGGTATTACTAGATCTGATGACAGTTTGTGAGATATATGCAGTGTACATAAATAAATTGTAATGCAGCAGGAAGGCTTTAAAAAATGTATGTTATTTAAATGTTATATATCTGCACTCCAAAAACTATTTAGGCTTAACAAATAAGATTTATGTATTCTGATTGCATATAAAACTTTCATCTATTTAAATTACATACTTTGAACATAATTGAGCAATTTAACATTATGTGATTGATGTTTGTTAGTTAAACATAGATGAATTAATGCTCACTGATGGACATGCATTCTAACATGCACAGAGCCAGTTCAGAGAGTAATGAAAAGAAAGGAGGAAATGCAAAATACAATTTTTAAATTTGAATGAAAAAAAAAAACACAATATTCATATGTGTATTGAACCGTGGAGGCCAGATACACATATGGTTCAACACAATACCTAGTATTCATTACGGGTCGATATTATAACAATGATTATTAACGGTTCATACACATATGGTTCAATATTATACCAAGTATTCAGTACGGTTCGATACTATAATGGTTATCACTAACGGTTTAAGGGCAACGCAATGTTGCAGTAGGTAGTGCTGTCGCCTCACAGGAGGAAGGTCACTGGTTCGAGCCTCGGCTGAATCAGTTGGCATTTCTGTAGTTTGTATGTTCTCCCTGCATTCGCGTGGTTTTCCTCTGGGTGTTCCGATTTCCCCCACAAGTCCAAAGACATGTGGTACAGGTGAAATGTGTAAGCTAAAATTGTCTGTATAGTGTATGTGTGTGAATGAGAGTGTATGGGTGTTTCCCAGTGATGAGTTGAAGCTAAACAAAAGGAGATATTTTGAAGTAAACTGACTTCCATACTAGTAAGAAAAATAGAAACTATAGAAGTAAATGGTTACAAGTTTTCAACTTTCTTCAAAATATCTTCTTTGTGTTCAACTGAAGAAAGAAAATCAAACAGAATTGTGACAAGTAAAGAGTGAGTTAACAATGACAGAAGCTTTAGTTTTGGGAGAGCTACAACTATTTATTTTCATTTTTCAAAACAGTTCAGAACAAAACATAAAAAATAAAAAGATTTTCAAAGGAACATGGAAACAAAAAAAGGACATACAATAGAAGTGTGAAAGGTCACCGAATTCAATCTTATTTTTATTAGTAAATATGGCTGATAAAATGTTGCTATATAAAATTTTGTTAAGGGTTGCTTATCGAAGATCAACAAGCTCCAGAAATATATCAATAAAAGCACCACAATAAAATTAAAACATTATATTTATTCTCAATCATTTACACCAGTATGCAGAATATTTATAGGCTTGTTGTCTCAAGGATAGCGTCAGTGCTTCCATATCATACACCTCTTTTACAATATCATGCCATTCACCTACAGAAGGAGGATCTTCCTTGAGCCATTTCTTTGTAATAGCCTTTTTGCTAGTTGTTAGTGGTGTATTAAGAAGATATGCATCCTTTTTGGGTATTTTTGAAGAGTAAATTCCCAGGTACATAGCTTTAAAATTACATTCCAGATTCAATCCAATTATTGCATTGAATCAAATCTTGCCAAAAGGTGTGTAAGCTACACCTTTAAACTTAATGTGTGCTTTAAAATTATGTTGGCGGTTCATTCTGCTGTGGTGACCCCTGATAAACAAGGGACTAGGCTGAAGAAAAATGAGTGAATGAATAAAAATTATGTTGAATTTAAAGTTGAATTTCCAGAACCAATACAGTGTTACATAATCATTCCGAAATCAGTCTACTATGCTAATTGGATGCTAAAGAAGCATTTGTTACTATTATCAAAGTTGAAAACAATTGTTTTCCATATTTTTGTACAAAAACATATCTTTCGAGAACTTTCTGATTTTATTCATTATGTTAAAAATAATGTATGATAGCGTACATCTTCAGTCATGCGTTTATCATTCAAAACAACACGATTCCATGTTATTTTAGGTGCAACGCTACCAAACCTCAGATCAAAGACTGATACGGCCTCACTCATAAATAGTGTTGTGGCCCATGCAGCACCTCCACCACACAAGCCCACTGATTTGACCTGACATTTCACCCACTCGTTCCTCTGAAGCACTTCCTCTTCAGCCTGTAATAAAGTGCTTCAACTCTTGTGCACCACCGGCACTAGTAATCTAGCCTGGTCTTTCATCCCTGTGTGCTGTTGAAACACTGGAAGCATGGAATCAGGCCATATGTTCTCTCAGCGCTTTAATTCTGTGCATGTCCAGTCCAGGCAGGATTACGGCTGGGTATTTATTCAAAGCCTTGTGACGTGACTGTGGCCTGACTGCATCAACTCGGCCAAACAGCTATTGATCCCCTGGAATGAGAGGCAGGGATATTGTGAACCTGAGGTTTATGAGATCTGTTGCATGTACAAATGGCATATAGAGAGCAGAGAGCAGAGAGCAGTGGTATATGGAGGGGATTAACATTCCCACTGACTCTTAGCTTGAGTTTTTGTACATTCTTTCTTAAATGTCTGTTTATCTTTGCCAGCCTGATCTATGATATTCCCCGCCTGACTGATGAGACTCATCCTCTCCTGTGGATTTTGCCCTTAAATGGACTAGATTTAAGAATGTTTATGTGTTAATAGCCTTTTTGCCAATGTGTGAACCGCTTGTGATGAAACCTAAAAACAAGACCCTTCCTAATTTAATTAAATGTTTATTTTAGCACATTTTAAAATGAATAATAATGTTTTAATGACACAAAATTGTGGTGAGGTGTAAATTTATTTGTACCTTTAAATTTATATTTGGTTATATTAAGTAGTATACAATTTTGAAACCCACCCCCTTTCCTGTCACAACCAACTAACTCATGAACACCCACTGATCTCTGTGATTCACGTAGACCCATACACTTCAGCCAATTTTGCGCATCCAATTTACCTACTTGTTTACCAGAGCACCCAAAGGAAACCCACAGGACACAGGAAGATGTGCAAATTCCACACATAATGGCCTCCAGGTCCAGCCAAGACTCTGACCTAGGCCTGCCTCAATATTTGTTTTTTGTAGTATGATATATAGCACCAAAATGTATTGCGATAAATCATATTATTGTCATTTTAAGACCATTTTGATACTGTAATAGCATCATAATTATAGCTAAATCATATTGGATAGGGCAAGAAGTTTATCTTTTCTTATGGGCCATTAATAATCTTTCACGTTTAACCCTGTATGAGTCTGAAATTGTATTCTTCATGGTCTTATAAAGGTCTTTAAAAGTCTTAAATTTGACTTTGTGAAACCAGCAGAAACCCTGGAAGGATGCTAGAAAACGAAGTTGGGGAACCACGGGCAGTTTATTAACAAGAAATCGTGCAGGCAATGGCCAAAAACAGAAGCAAACAGGAGCATAGGGAGAGTAATCCAAAATACGCAGTCAAAATGTCAGGCTAGACAGTAAACAAGACAAGGATCAAAACACAGCAAGGCAAACAGGGGAAAATGCTTTGTAAAGTTTGTGGGAGAAACAAGACTCAGTCATGTCCATGTGCTGTGAGATAAGTCAATAAACTGATTATTGTGAAAGGCCTACTCTGACCTTATAGACCATTTGAATGTGGCGATGTCATTGGGCCATGAACATTTTCTGCTTGTTGTCAAAGTATTTTATAACCATAACAAAGACAATTCAATCATATCTTAATGTTAAAACAGCTCTCATAGCATTCTTTATTAATATGTGGACCTTTTTGGATTCTCGGAAGGTGTGGAAATTTTAAATATAAAACAGGATATATCGTCACCTTAGAATTATCTGCATACATTAATAATCTGCATTCTGAATGATTTTGAGATATTGAACTTCAAAGTTTTTGCATTCCATATAGCAAACAGTATGTGTGTAACGTTTGTTTTTTAAATAAAAAGTCTTAAAATGTAAACAACTTATGAAAAAACATCCCATAATGTAAATAAGTTGTCATTTTACAAGAATATGTCAATAACTCAATTTTGACAAAAATGTCAGATAGAACCTTATAATTCTAAGGTGACGATATGTTAGGACCATTGTTATTATTTTCTTCCATCAAAATGGTCAAGAACAGTGCACCCACTGAGTCGCAATGAACATTTTTTGTCCTTATTTCTGTTGATGAAACGAACACTGCTGTAAAACTACCAAGGAACATACAAGAATGTACTGGTATCAGCCAAATTTCCAGAATTTTTCATATTTTAGTTTAAATATTATTTTACATATCCATTACAAATGTGTAATGTTAATGTTTTCAAACAAATACATTTTTATTTTACAGTGGCATCTAGGGCTCTGCGATTTGGAGAAAATATCGAACTGCTGTTTATTTACTTGTTTTGACAGATATTGCGATTTCGATTTGATTTGCGATTTAATTTTATAGTCAAGCTTCAGCTCAAATATCTGTATCGTAGCTTCTTACTGCTGCAATGCAGTGAGTGTCAGTTATAGAAGGAACTGAAAAGATATTAACTTACTTAAACATTAAATTAAATTTGTTTTAAATATTTAGAACAGTCATTTTTCTCCAGAGCAAACAGTAAGCACGAATAAAATGACCTTACCTTTCTGTAAACAACTCAAATTTGCGAGATAGTGTAGCTTATTATACAAACAAAAACTAATAATTATAAAAATACAGAACACTCAGCAAACTAACATGGCTGATAAGAGCCTTTGTGTAGCTTATATTGTCTAAAACAAAATAATTATCTAGGCGATTAATCGAAAAGCAATCAAATATCCACATTTAGAACTTATATTTGATCGATTTTTTCCAGAACTTTTTTTTTACTTTCTCTATGTGCCTTGTGACTCCACTCTGCTAAATGTTGTGGCTAATATCTGCTTCTGCGGCCACATTGCAGCCACATCTGATCTCGACGATGGTAAGATGGGTAGGACGATGTACTCATTTTTGAGCCTTACTTTGCACTACATTGACACTGATTGGAAGCTGCTCCAGAGATGCCTTTAGACAGCATATAAAACTTGTCAGTGAACTATAAAGGCAAAAAAATACAAATAAATTAATAAAATAATCGTTCATTAAAAGTAATTGAGATAAAATGTTTAATTAATCGAAATTTAGATTTTAGGCAAAATCGGCCAGCCCTATAATTATTACAGATGCTACACAGAATATTCTCCAAAATGGCTAAAATAGATGCAAGATGGAAGTGTATATCTCATATCCTGCATTTAGATGAGTTTTTTGAAATCCCTCTTTGGTCACTACATTAAAAGGCACCGTGTCTTTAGCGAGGTAGTGCGTTATGGTATTAGTTATCTCCTGGGTAGGGCTGTACCAGCTGTTTGTAAGTTCTTTCTTAAACTGGAAGGTAACATCCACACTAGGGGCTTTGTAACTATAGCTAGTTTGTAACTAAATTTGTTAACATGTTCTTAAAGCAAACCGTAGTTAGTAGGTCGTAAGCTCTCCGTAAAGTCATGCGTATAGTCGCATTGAATCACGCAATATCCAATAAGAAGCGTTTAAATCGTTAAACTGCTTTAACATTCTGCAACTAATTCACCTATATATATAACTGGCCTGTTAAAATTAAATGACAAATTATATTTTTATAGTACATTACATCACAGTCAGTCACTACCGATGACACACATACCTGCATCACAAGCTGTGAATGCACACGAAAAACACATGAAGTTATCAAAACATTCAACTTTAATTTTTAGTGACTTTGAAACCAAAATATTCCCATATTACAGATGTCCTGTTTTTCTTTGATATGAATTCGTCTATTAATGCTTCTGAAGCGGCAGACGCCATCATCCCACTCGTCTGCAATTTCCTGTTTGTTTGGGCATTCCGCATAGTTCAGTTGCAAAATTCTGATTGGGCAAAATGAAAGACTGCTCACTTAATTGGCTAGTAATTAAGTAAGTCACACACAGATGCCATGCACGCTATTACTCTGGACATGGGAAATTGCGGCCATTGCGATTTGATTACGATTAATCGCACAGCCCTAGTAGCATCATTGATACATTACATGATACATTGTCCCAACTCAAATCAATTAAGTTAGCTTAACTTGTATTGAACAAAACAAATAAGTTGTCTTCCAAAACACATTCATTTCAATTCATTTTAAATAAGTAGTTTCAACAAGCAGTAAAGGTCATTTTCTGATTGTAATTGAATGTGTTGTTCTTCTGCATGATTCATCCAAACACATCTATCTTTGGACCGGACACAATGCTCACTCTGATGGAGTCTGTGATTTGGTCCTGCCTCACCAAGCTTATCTCTTAGTTTCCCCTCCATCCCATTTTCTGGGTTTGACTTGGACTCAAATGGATTGGGGGATTTACGAGGAAATCAAGAGAGAGAGACAAAAGGAAAAATGAAATGTTGGGATCAAGTGAGCGACAGATGGGCAGAGAGAGAATGAGGTTTATGCAAAGCTGGCGGATGCTTCAGAGATAGTCACGTTTTTCATTCTGGAAATAAGGAAAGAGGCTTTAAGTCATTTGCGTTCAGTCACTATCTTCAGCTTTACTTGCTCTCAGTTGTCTGCACGCAGGTGCGGTTCCTCACCCTGGGTTATGATAACAGTCATTTGGATTGTGCGTATCACCACAGAAATGTGGAGAGCAGATGGAGGGTGCGAATAGGGGGAGCTGTTTGTGTTTGTTCGGCACACTAGGCTTGTGTAATACTTTTCAAACCAAACAGAAGGTCTGTGTGCCCTGGTTTTGTGCCCAAAGCATGTGGCAGAAATATGCGATGCTCATGTAGGGAAAGAGGGGTTTAGATGAGACAGACTGAAGATTATGTAACTGTAGTTATGGTAAGACACATAGCCCTACAGACTGACTTCATACGGAATTTTCAGGGAAATTTATTTGAATCCATGTATTCCACGTAATATTAGGCTTTTTTTAGAAACTTAAGAATTAGTTGAGGTGCCATTTTAAAGAAATACCCAATAATTGATTATGAAATTATTTTTTGCACATTATTTAACAGGCACTAAATGAAATGCTACAGAAATCAAGTGGGATTTGCATGCTCAGCCAGTTGATATTTGTGCTTTAAAGTTTGATCTCCCAGTTTAAATGCTGCGTAATCCATATTTTCCAAATTATTGTAGAGCTCTCTTGGCACTATTGTACATTCCTGCGCATGAGATATTTGAGTCGTTTGAAAAATACAATCTAAAATTACCCATGAAAAAATGCTGCAGCACAGCAGTTCTTGACTCATTGCTTCTCCTAATAATTTTCTGTTTTACAGTCTCTGCCTAATATGGAGAAAAATCTGTGGAAGGATAGATATCAATAGAAAGCTATTATTATCATAAAGATGCTTTTTAATATGTAAGTACAGTGTCAAAAAAATGCTCAGGAAAAACAAATAGTGTACAATACTAGGCATGGGCTGGTAAAAGATTCTGACCATATGATAACCTTGGATAAAAATATCACAGTTTTACGGTATTGTGATTGCTGCTTTAAAGTATATTCTTTTTAAATGTAGGGGTAAAAACAAAAGCTTTTTTTCCTCTTTGAACACAATATATTTTATTTTAAGAAACATTTATAATATTTTGGAACATGTCAGGCTAAATCATTCAAATCAATTATTGACTTCTGCTGTCCTTATTATTTTCAAAAACACAGGTTTCTTTACAATTGAAAATGGCAAACTGTAAAATGGCAATGGATATGTTTTCTGCTGGAAATATGTTTATATCCTAAAAAAAAAAAAAAAAAACGTAAATAAAGAATCTTACATATACCATAGGAACAGTATACCAGAAAATGTTAGCGGTTTTAAAACCTTGACTTTTCCAAACCACGGTATACCTTGAAAACGGTTATCATGCCTATACAATACATAAAGCTCTATGTTTATTTATGTGTTTGCAGGTTTATTTGTTTATTTTTCATCTGTAGACCCTTGACAGAATGTTAAAAACTCACATCTGAAAATAGAAGAAAAAAAAGAAAATAACACAAAAATACAATATCATACACACTACCTGACAAAAGTCTTGTCGTCGATCCCAGTTGTAAGAGCAACAAATAATAACTTGACTACTAGTTGTTCATTTGGAAAAGTGGCAGAAGGTAGGTTTTTTTCATGAATCATCTGTTGAACTGCATCCCAATCATCACAAATACTGCAGAAGACCTATTGGGAACCGCATAGACCCAAGATTCTCACAGAAAACATTCAAGTTTGGTGAAGGAAAATCATGATTTGGAGTTACATTCAGTATGGGAGCGTGCGAGAGATCTGCAGAGTGGATGGTAATATCAAGAGCCTGAGGTTTCAAGACATTTGTGTTGCCCATTACACTACAATCCACTGGAGAGGGCAAATTCTTCAGCATTATAGCGCTCCTTCTCATTTTTCAGCCTCTACATCAAAGTTGCTGAAAGCAAAGAAGGTGAAGGTGCTCCAGGATTGGCCAGCCCAGTCACCAGACATGAACATTATTGAGCATGTCTGGAGTAAGATGGAGGAGGCATGAATCCAAAGAATCTTGATGAACTCTGGGAGTCCTGCAAGAACGCTTTCTTTGCCATTCCAGATGACTTTATTAATAAGATATTTGAGTCATTGCAGAGATGTATGGATGCAGTCCTCCAAGCTCATGGAAGTCATACACAATATTCATTCTTTTTCCACTGCACAATGACTTCATATTCTATATTGTACCTCATTTCTGTTATGCGACAAGACTTGTCTCAGCAAAGTCAGACCTTACTGTCCTAATTAAATAATTAACAATCAAGGCATGATCATATTTTATTTTGGTAAGATAAGTGTAATCTGGAGGCCTTTGCCTTTCATATAAGCCACTTTTGATACCAAATGATCAACTAGAAGTCAGATTATTATTTGTTGTTCCTAAAACTTGGATAGGCAACAATACTTTTGTCGGGTATTATAAATAAATATAAAAACACAAGTAAGAAACTATGAGATAATGAAAAGTGAAATTTCACAAACTAATTTCGAGAGGAGCACGTGATATGACTGAGCACGAGTGGTTTCTCATCTGTAATCAGTAATAATCCAATCAGAGTGATCCAAGCTTACTATAAATGGATCGTTTTCTCCCTACTGTTCTATTTCGTTTTGGAAGAATCCCCCCTTCCACCCCATTGCCTTCTTTTCCTCCCTTTTCTTAGGGGGAGCTTTCGAGACCTTCCTGATCTCGGGTCCTCTTATATGCTTATTGACCAGGTGGGAGCCTTGGGCTCAAGTATCTCCAAGCTCAGGGTTCTCTCCCGGGACAGCATGCCAAACCTCCTATAAACGCTAAGCATATCTAAGTGGGAACTTTTGAAAAGCAATGTAAAGCTATATACGTGTACACTTTCTTTCGTTTTCTTAGTTTCTTTCTTCTGTTTTATAGGTTTTGTGTTACATGGAATACAAGTACGCTTTGCATATGTAGTGCCATAACTGCAATCTGATGTTTTTCTTTCTTGATTAAAAAGACAGTAATTGTCACATTATGTAAGTAAAATGTTGACGTTGACTAAGCAATGAGCTGTAAAGAAGGTGCAGCGTGAAACAGGTCATGTCTAGTTTCATTAGCCATAATGACGCATTCCCTTCAGGAGGGAAACAGTTATTTTGACTCACACTTCAGCCACATACATAGCACTATAAAGCAGCACCTCCCAAGAAATGACCAAACAGAGCTTGACTCAACAGGAACAAACTGGTGTATAATAATAGATGTTGAAAAAAAACTGAACAGGTATAAGCTAACATGATTCCTGTAATTGCTCTTTTTTGTGTTTTGTTTTGGTTCATTAGTTTGAAGTCATTTGGTGTTAAATACTTGTTTGCACTTAAACTGTTTTGAGTAGTTAGTGCACCGACGTCACCATTGAGTAGCATGTATGTTGTGTAAAATTCAGTCAGAGACTTATGTAACAACTCTGAGATGAGACATAGAACTTCATGAATAGTTTAAAGATTGCAGTCTTTATTCAAACACCCATCCAATAGGGCTGCACGATATTGGAAAAATCTGACTCTGCGATATTTTGTTTTGCTGCGATATATATTGCAATATGAATATAATTTCACCAGATGATTTAAAAAATTCTATATGGAAAGAATTCAAAATTAGATCGACTAAGATGATCAAGTCTGTGCATCTGCATAAAATATAATAAATTACAATGTAAATACAACAGAGCAAAATAAAAGTCATTTAAACAGTGCTCTATGGTTTTCTGGGAAGTGTAACAGTACTCAAGTACAGAAACTGAACAATCAATCAAGTGTAAAATAACACGGTCATCATCATTGTTTAATAATATTTAAATGAATATTTAATGATGTCTTTACCTTTTCATCTTTAATAAACAATCCAATCCAGCGATGTGACAATTGCAGATACACATAATCACGATATCGATGCTCAGAATCTATAATGTTCATCCCTGCTAAATGAAAATGATTCAGCTGTGTCTATTAAAACTCTTACAAGTGTGATCGCCACAACCATTCACAGTAACTGACAAAGAGAAAGCAGTTGACATTTATAGGTATGAAATTTCACATTTTCAACCACACAGTGTTGTCATTTCTATTTAAAAAGTCATGACAGAAGCACTGCCATGAAAGATCATAGTTTGGACATAAGCTGTCTGTCATAGCAATTAAAATCGAGTAAAACACTAAATCAGTAATATATCAATTACATTGTTGTGCCAGTAGGTGGCGACTGTTAAAGGGCACCTAGTTTACCCCTTTTTTAAGATTTATTATTAATATTATGGTTCTTCTGAGTGTGCCAGTTTTGGTTCAGTTCAAAACACAATTAATATTTTTTTTATTATAATGTATTAAAAAGTGTCATTTTAGGGGTGTGTACACATGAAAATTAGTTCCAATATCCCGCCCAACTTAACAAGGGGGCGGAGCCAAGAGCCTCCCTGGCTTTGTGTTTGGCAACAGACAGGCAGACAGGGAGAAGCAAAATGAGTGAGAGGACCAGCATTCAGCCGTACATGTACAACTCGGACACAGACCAAGCAGAGACTACAAAATCATTTGTGTCTTTGTATAGTTTTACAGCCAACTGTGTGCTAGTTTAAAGTTCCGAGCTTGTACACCGAGACTAATAACCACGCACACTGAACTAACTTTGACTGAGGCACCGGATGCGCCGCTGAGAGCCGTGAAACAGCACACCAGATGCGCACATTCGCGGGTTGTTTAAAATGAAACTATTCAGATGGCACTCTCTGGTGTGGCAGAAATATGAACAGTGTCCTGAGTAGTGGCTGGGTGCCGTGGTCAGCCGGAGACTTGAGGCGCTGTTGTGTGTACCCTGATAGAAACCTATGTTTAGAATTCTAAAATGCATGGCGCTGCGTGGCGCTTCTGGTGTGCGACCTGCTTAAGGCAAGTTTGTTATTTCCAATGGAGGGACGCGCATGTAAGACAACACGCTCGCACTTTCCAGCTGCACTTATTCAAGATGACAGGGAGCTTCTGTGACCACAGGAAATGCAATTGGCTGAAGTTTAAGAAAGACGAAATGAAAAGTACACGTTTGCAAACCCACCTAAAGTTACAAACAATTGAGCCGATGAGAGCGATCATGTGGTGAATGTGGATCTTGTGTCCCAATGAGCCTTACATCTAAAAACAGAGCAAGGGTGTTCTTTTGGTGACCGATTTGACTCACACGCTGAAAATGGCTGACGTGAAACAACAAACTGAGCATATGGTAATGCGTGCCTGTCAATCAGTATTGGTGGGCGGGGGGACCGCACTCCTACGTCAAGTTGTGTCCGGTCTCAAAACCGCTCCAATTGGTCCACCGTTTTGATGTTGTTTAATTGAAAAAAAAAAAAAAACTGGGTGTGTTTATATCACCCCAATATGACAGTCTATACACTATACCTACTAGAGCTGCACGATTAATTGAAAAAAGATCGCGATCTCAATTCGACCCCCTAGACGATCTTAATCCAGCATTTATACGATTCTGCCAATCATATTTTCAAGTTCAGGAGAGAAGCAAAGGCGGCTCGCAAAATCTATCTACACTGTTCCCGGCAAGTTATCGGCAATATATCATGCATCATTATTTATGAGTGAATCTTTGACTCATTTGTGCAGCTCGTAACATGAATGTGTGACTAGATGATTTTCTGCATTATTTACAAACGTGTTTCATGTTTTACCCATCTGTGTGTCCTCAGGAGCCGGAATGCATCTGGCTCTCCTCGTCCGCGCTCTATGAAGAAAATCCACTTTATTAAGAACATGAGGCAGTACGACACCAGGGGAAGCAGGTGTGTTTATTCACCTCTTTGCGTGCATGTTTGTGGGTTTTTGAGTTGTTAATGCCAGTGATAACAGCCCAGTGTGTGTGTGTGTGTGTGTGTGCGTGTGTGTGTGTGTGTGTGTGTGTGTGTGTATCAGTCTATCTTTTCCCACACTTGTCTTGTTTTCCCTTATCTGTGCTTGAAAACAAACATTCTGCCTCTCGTCTTCCTTCTCTTCTCAGTTTGGCAAGGGTCCATTTACACTTGCTTTATGATGCAATTTGTTATGTTAGAAGGATCTCATCTCTGACAGTTTATACACAAATATTGAACACACATTTTGTACTCATCCTATTATTTGTACTCATCAAATGGGCCAAGTCTTTGAAATGTAAATGTGATTTTAGTCCAGTAAAATGGTTTTAATTTTAAAAAGATAGAGAGGATAAATTATAAAAGGATTAAGATAGCAGTTTTTCAGCAAAAAAAAAAAAATCACAATAAGAGTGTTAATAATAAAATTGAAATGCTTATAAAGCTTTTCAGATCTTTATATTACTAGGGATGGAATGATTCATCATGAACCAGTTGAAAATCGATTCAAATATGTGACAATTCAAATCGGTGGAAATGTTGAGCGAATCGCGATACATATTTTGAACAGAGGTGGTGCTGTGTTTACCGGCGCAAACTTGCTTTACCTGCACATTAGTGACGGGCAAGAGGTGAGGTGGCAGAGAAAAATCACAACGGTGAAGTGCGGTAGATAAAACAAACTTTGTACAAATATGGCGAAAAGATGTTCAATTACACTAACAGAACAACAAATATGATGCACATAAACTGACTGCACAATAAAAACTACTGCCACAGACGTCAATAAACAAAAAAACTATCAATAAGCCTAACCAAGCTGACCGGATGATTTGACGAGTGCTACGGAGATCACACGTGCATCAGGTTTTTCATAGCGAAAGTGTGATTTTTTTTTTTCAGACTGAAAGAGAAAGTTGTTCTGTTACAAAACCAGGTATTAGATTATCTTTACCCTCTCCTTTTCAAATTAGTTTATACATATTTTAATTATTTATTTATTATAATTATTGAATGTTTTAAAATGTACAAGATTATCTCTTCTTAAGCGTATCACACTGATACTTATACTAATTAATAATACAAGTAATATTAATTATTCAGCATCTCACCTCCCCTTAGCATTCGTTCAATGAAATGCAGCCATACATACCTCTGATTACATAATTCGCGGTCTCCAGAACCGTCTGTAGGGCTACGTTTTCAGAATGAGCCTGTGTTGGCTAAAGCAGAACTTTTCAGCACAATTTGTTTTAGAAGCTTTTATTGAAGAATGACAGCAATAATGAACCCAAGAATCAGATATGATGATTTATCTGACTTTAGACTTACATGTCTATTAATTGGAGCTGTAGCACAGAGTCTGCTCTGCATTACGATTGACTGGATGGGATGCGTGTTGTTCTCTAATAGAACTGGTTGTTCTCTGTGAGATCTGGCCCCATTCCATCCAAAGAATGAGAGCTATGTTTACTAAAGTCCCATTATAAACTGCCCCAAATAGACCGCAGTCCATATTTTCCGCTTGTGTTCCCAGGCTTTGGGTTTTCACACACAAATACGCACGTACCTACTCACATTCACAGGGTCACAGACAGGGCCGGGGTGGGAGAAATAAAACTGATAAGATATTTTCCAGTACAGTAGATGATCAGTGATCCTGATAATCCTGGTGTTCAGTGGCCTCATCTATGGAATAAACACAGATGCTCAGTATTAAAACAAAAAAGGCCAGCTAATGCTGTAGGCTATTAACTGTTCGCTGTGAGAAACAATGGAGCACTATTTCAGAATTCACCATAATAGATGATTGTGTGCTATGCAAGGTCATTGAAGTGATATTTATAAATGACCAAAAAATGAATTGGCTGATAGTTTACTCATTGATATTCAAGTTATATGTGCTCTGCAACAATGTATTATGCTAACTCGATTAGATGTACTGTCTGATAACTGACTAAATAACCAATAGTTTTAATCTGGATACGGGAAAAAAAAAAAAAAAAAAAAAAAAAAAAAAAAAAAAAATATATATATATATATATATATATATATATATATATATATATATATATATATATATATATATATATATATATATATATATAGATATATATAATATAAGCAATATCACACGAGTAGCAGTGCGATAAGGCTGTATATCAGCACTGGTGGGAGGCGCACATTGGACCGAGGCCCCAGGCCAAGTGCCTTAGGTTCCCACCAGTGATGATATACAGCCATATCCCAATGCTAAGAGTGAAATATTACGTTTATACAACAGTTTGACGGCATAATCGTGTGTATTAAAAAGAAAATCAAACACGAGAGTCCAAAAATAGAGAGAACTACTTTCTTCCGCCATTCATTCACATCTTAAGCTGACATCACTTTAGAGCTAGTATTTGAATGATTCTCTAGCATAATGTCTAAGTGATGACAAAGCAGGTGATTTTGCTCACGTTTTAGGATTATAAGGCTGAACGGCATAAAATGCCATCAGTCTAGAGACATTTCCCAGCATTTCTCTGTTGCAAATGGGAAATCACAATAATTATCCCCGAAAAAGCCAAAGCCAGATTACTGTTGTGTTTACGATAAGGAAAAAGGCTAAACACATGTGGGCATTTCTTCAACAGACTGATTATAAACAAACTGATGGGCAATCAAAAAGTAACTCAGGGTTATACGAAGAGTGGCTAACACAAAATACATACATTCCTGATATGCGAGTCCCATCTCACACTCAACACACTACAATTACTATGGTATAAATACAGCACTACAACAGAGAGAGAGATCAACTTAAAATGTCATTGACCAGTTTAATAATGGTTTGATCAGCTGTGGTTACAAATTAGACTGTTTTCTCGTCTAAGGGCTTATTATGTGGTCTCTGTCACCATCTTGTGGATGGACAGTGTCAACTGCTTTTGCTCTGCTCAGGCTAATGGCCACCAATATTCTGTCTCTCGGAAATTATAAATGTTTGAAAGTAGGCACTATTTTTATATATAAACTGCATAGTTGCAATCTAAACAACTACATTCTTGACAAAAAAGCTTCAAAAGTACATTATGTTGTCCAACAGCAGGAATATTTGTCAAACTGTAAAGTGTCCTCTGCTTGTCGCTGTATGTGGGTGGAGTAATACACAAGGGTGTTATTTGCTGAATATCTCACGGCTATCAGCCAATCAGATTCAAGATTTGTATATATAGATACAAAAGCAAAATAATAACACTAATAAACTATGATAAAGTGCTAAATGTAATAAATGTAAATATATTATTTGTATTCATAAATAAAGCAAATAAAAGATTGTAACACTCCAAAGAACCAATGAAACATTGTTTTTAATATATTCAAAACTGATGTATTTAAAACTATATAAATATATAAATATATAAATTTTAAACTGATGTGTCAGATATCAAAACAATTTGTATCTTAACTGACTTTGATTTTTATGTTCTCACGATCACCTAAAGTTATTAAGGTCATGTCCATTTAATGTGTCAAATCCATTCAAAGGAAAGTCTGTTTACTTGGCAGACATATTTGCAATGTTT
This sequence comes from Danio aesculapii, assembly GCF_903798145.1. Taxonomy (NCBI): domain Eukaryota; kingdom Metazoa; phylum Chordata; class Actinopteri; order Cypriniformes; family Danionidae; genus Danio; species Danio aesculapii. The sequence goes on from NC_079457.1 coordinate 38,823,855, forward strand.
CCAGACAGTTCATGCAAGGCCAAAGTCCAGCGTGATTGAATCCTGAAATCTGAAAACTGCTTTCTGAACTTGCAATTAAATTACATTTTTCAAATCAGCTACATTTTTTTGAAATATATATTTTATTATTAAATGAATAATTGTATTTTGGTTTTTGAAAACACTGAATTCAGACAGAAGTAAAAATCACAGTCAAAACACTCTTAAATTTAATATTAATTTACATTCAGTACACAATGATAAAGTGTCAAAAATAAAGTTATAGGATTGGAATAAAGTTGGCTTGTCAATAGCACAGTAAATGCAGTAATCCTCGTCCCAACTGTCCTATGCAGTATACATAATGTCCCTCAATCCTTAAAAATGTGTGGCTAAAGATAATTTCTTTAAAAAAGTGGCAGTGTTTTATAACTTACTTTAATTCTCTTAACATCTTGCCTTTCATTTAATAGATGCATTCTCCTTCCCTTTTAATTTATTTCATAGTAATTTAATTTTTGGTTGTTTTTCACTATTATTATCTTATAATATTTAATTGTAAACATTTATTTTCAACATTGACAATAGATCTGAACATTTGATTGTGATTGTTGAATGTCTGCATTCAGTTGGTTGTAATTTTCTGTACACTTTTATTACTCGCTTCCATTTTATCCCCCTTATTATTATCATTAGTATTTTAAAAAAAAAATTTGTCAACAACATAGATAATGATATGTAACTATTTGTACTGAAATAGTGGGGTTTTTTTTGCATTAAAAAATTTGAACATAAAAATGTGTGGCTCATAGATATTCATTCATTCATTCATTTTCCTTCGGCTTAGACTCTAATTCATCAGCAATTATTTACTTTATTTGCTTTTTTGTTGATTTAAGTAAAGTGACCAGCTAATGCAAACAGTTGATGTCTAAATGGATGATTTACTAATAACCGATTGTTTCCATCTATCAGTATAGTGTCTGATCAATCAGCAAAAGCAATCAAATAATTACTAATAAATAATAATGCAAAAATATATTTAGGTTAACTTAAAGTATAAACAAGAATAAAACAATCCAAAAAGCTGAATCCTACCAACATGAACAGACCTGCTGGCTGAAATCTATATAAAAAGCACTACCTGAGATAGAAATGAAAGTCTGTTGCTGAAATAACCAATAAAATGATTGACGTAATTGCCCTGACTCGCAGTCATTGTCATTTCTCTAGCCATTTCTTTACTTTTCATTTCTTTTCATGCAGCTGTTGATGAAGGAAACGTCAGAAAAATCCTCTTGACTGCTGCCACAGAGCATCAGTTTCATCTTAACTGCCATTTAACCACCCTGCCACATGTCTAGGGTTAAAATGCAGTCCACATATCCACAGCTAACCCAAATATCACCACAGTTCCTGTGTGTGTGACAGAAGTGAGAGAGAAGTGTACATTGAGGCAGATAGTGCAGGTGTTCTGCCTTACTTTGTGTGTGTGTGTGGGGGGGGGGGGGGGGGTTTATGTGTTTCTAAGGCTGTCATTTGACCCCTCTGCTGTGACAGCTGTTGTGTTTGTTTCTGATCTGAATGTACAGAGAGATTACTCTGTCGTGTGTGTGTTGAAATGGCCTCTGTATGTGTAAACGTGTGGTAAATGTGTGCTATGTTAACTAGCTTGTGTTCACATTGTAGGATCGTGTTGATATGCGCCAAAAGGTCTTTGTGTGCTGCCTTCTCTGTGCTGCCGTATGGAGAGAGCTTTCACATCAGGTACTCAAACACAAACACACACACTTTTGATTATTGAAATGAAAAGGTCTTTTCTTTGGCTATTGGCAGGTGACATTTCAGCGTTTGTTACACCTGGTGGCTTTTTACAATATACAGTAATGCCTTTTCGAGTGTACAATGCACCTGCCACATTCCAGTTGTTGGTTAATCGGGTGTTAGGGGGTGCCAAGATGTGTCATGTATCTAGATCACTGTTTCTCAACTACGTTCATGGAGGACCACCAGCTCTGCCCATTTTACATGTCTCCTTAACCAAACACACCTGATTCAGATCATCAGCTCATTAGCAGAGACTGAAAGACCTGTAATGGGTGTGACAGACAAAGGAGATGTCCAAAACATGCAGTGTTGGTGGTCCTCCAGGAAAGTGGTGGAGAAACACTGATCTAGATGACATCGTTGTCCATTCAACAACGTAGCACGAACACATCAGTCCGATAAAACAGGGTTTTCAGGAACTGACTGAGGCAAATTTTTCTAATTATTTGACCATTTAATTGTTATTTTGTTATTTTTAAGTTATCCTGTGACTTAAGATTTGCTCATCTGTTGGGATTTGGGTTTATCAAAGATAGTGAACAAAACCTTGTTACCTGTCACACCTGAGTATTTATCAATACTAGAGGGAAGGAAAGTTCAGGAAAGAGGGCAAAAGGTGTCAAAGTCTATCCTGGACCTTTTTCTTTAGATTTCAGAGCTTTTGTTGTTTTATTACTTGGCACATTTAAGTCTGAGTAAAATCCATCCCTACAATAGTAAGAAATTATTCATCCAGAGGGTAAAAAAATACTAAAGTGTGTGATTATCTATCAGCGGTTGAAAATGAATCATCTGAATGACTATTAAGACACAACCTCCTATTTTCAACAGGCCTTTCTCAAACAACATACTGTACCAGCACAAAAACAAGCTTAGCAAATTATTGTGTACAGTAATTAACATTACTTTAAATAAAACACAAAACTGCTCACATCTATTCAGAACTATACTAAAAGAATCATTGGTGAAATCATCAAAGATGGAGAATCATTCAGTGGGAAAACTAAAATCACTAGCAGAATTGTGAACGATTCCTAACATCACCATTTATAGCTGTCACTCATTTCCTTAAATCTCAAATAGAAAGATAAACTTCTAGAGAGATGCGTTGAGCTGAATGTTCCATCCTCTGCTTTCCTCGTGGGATTCGTGTTCAGGGTTAGATTCAGTTGAATAGGGCAGGGACGAATTTTTCCCACATCCTGGAGCTGGACATGGCATGACACAAACTTGACCCCCTCTTCTTTCCCACCCTCAACATTATGGCTAAAGAAATGCTTAAATGCACTTGGATATTGGAAAACCGGTCTTTTACCTCATATTTTTAAGAGATGAAAATTACACAGCCATGTTATGTAAGGGCTGTAAGTCTGTAGATAAGGGATGCTGGAGGGAGTGAATATGAAGAGCAGTGTGCTGTGAACAACACTCGTACTTACTTCTGTCTCGAAGGAAATGCTTAAGGATTGAGCTCTCGGATTGTATTTGGTGAGTTAAACTTGAGCGTTGAATCAGCTTCATGTTGGAACAGCTTCATGTTGTTGTTTATCTCATTGTTAAATGAGATAAACATGTCTTTCTGTAAACAAGGCTTATCTTAAGGGCTTTTATTTGAAAATAGCCTATAGATTTTGGTTTACTTTAACGCTGGAGGTTAGAAGTTATTAAAGGAGGGACATTCCTCGAAGCATTTGATTGGCTTGTTTTTCTTAGAAGAGAATAAAAGGAAATGCTTAATTCATCGTCTAAATTAAATAGGAAAATTATGACATTTTCTCACCCTTTACTTATTAATATATATATATATATATATATATATATATATATATATATATATATATATATATATATATATATATATATATATATACTATATTGAAATATATACATGATATTGAAAAAATCTAAATATTGAATTTAGATGGTTTGGGGTAATTAAGTATAAAACATAATAAACAAATTACTAGCAACAATTATTACAGCAGAGCAAAGAAAAGAGTCACATAAACAGTGCTTTACGGTTTTCCAGAGAAATGCCTTTGAAACACATGCAAATGATAAAGTTTCACTCTGTTGTGGTTATACGTTGCAATGATTCCACCAATCTCTTGTATTCTCAATTGTTGTGCTGATCAACTATAATCTCTCATTATTGCATGTCCTGCGATGACCATTAAATGCTTCATAACAGTTTTGTGAAAAGGGTCCATAACGTATTATATGAAATATCTTCATGTGCTTATCATAACATATAGTTTACCTATTTCTAATTATCCGTTATTGTCGTTATCACATCACTTTCATAATATGGTGTCGCGTTGACGTCCTGCTGCGCTGCGCTTTTATTAAACCCACTCCTGAGTGCCACGTCATACATTTTTTGGTGTGAATGATCCCTTATCCTGCAGCAAATTTGCTTACAAGTCGTGTGAAGTGTATTCCATATTAAAAAACCATAAATGGTTAAAAAGCATTGTTTAGGAACCGGTATCGAACTCAAGGTATTCAAAGTACCTTCTTTTACTTCACTTTTTACTCATGTCATATACAATACATCATTGAAGTGCAGTTGGTTGGTCAGAGTGACCCAATTTAGTAACTACTCTTTTGTTCCTGTGACTGATCAATTGGAGCATCTCTAAATAAAACAGTAATACTAAAGAAGTGTATGTGTATAATAAGCAGGGTCAGAGGCTTTTCACACAGAATGCCTTTTTGTGAACACAGAATGCCACTCCAATGCACTTCTTTTCTATAGTTTTTAATGTAGACAGATGCTGGAAGGACGTGTTTAGCCATTACGCTCACGTCACTCGTCTTTTGAAGTGCCGCACACATGAGTGCCACGTTTTTTGTCGAAAGTTGGCTTGACAACTGTTTTATTTACCATTATATGTATCATGGCGGAGGAGGCGATCATTGTAGATTTGCCCAGAATGGACGGTGAAGTCTAGATCGAATACTCACTGGAAGTGCGATATGCACATCAATATAGAAGCATTTTTTTACGACACTGTATAACAATAATTAATAATTTTACAGTACTGTGAAGGTTTAGGGTTAGGGTGGGGGTAGACATTAAAAATACAATGTATTGGGTAATTTAATAGATATCAAAAATAATACTCAGTACATCTACTGTTTTTACGTTACTCTGATGGGTTTATTATTTGTGTGGGTGAAGATGTTAATAAAATACAATAAATGGGAAATTTAATAAATAATATAAATGATTCTCGTTAACTTCCGGCCACAACCATATCCTGTCTAGCAACAACCTGAATGGACCCTTTTCACATTACCGGGTGTTTTCTCATCAGTGGGAGTCCTCATAGTTGGGTAAATGTTTGATGCAAAGATGATTTAATACATAATTAAATGCATCTAAATGTTCATACATTATTTTAAAAATCAAAATATCAAAAACTTTGAAAGATGTAAGACCCTGATGACCATTAGACGCTTCATAACAGTTTTGTGAAAAGGGTCCATATCCTGAGTTATATGATATATCTTCAAGTGCTTATTATAACATATGGTTTACCTATTTCTAATAATCTGTTATTGTCGTCATTACAATACTTTCATAATATGGTGTCGCGTGGACATCATGCTGCGTCAGACAGTTTTCGGTGTTAATGAGCCCTTATCCTGCAGCAAATATGCTTAAAATGTAATGATTTTAAAATAGAACAAAAACATTTCCTGTGTTTTTCTTCTATTTACATGCAAGACGTGTGAAGATTATTCTTTATTAGAGAACCATAAATGTTTAAATGTGGTGACGTTGTGTTTTAAATAATACTTTACATCAAAGTCTGTGATTCTCTCTTTTATTGTTATTATTATAAAATAAATCAATGAAAATAAGCATCTGTCCATGTGTTTGTGTCAGCGACCCTCGTCTGGACGCTCAGCGGCGTAGACACTCGTCCGGAGGAATTTCCACCACTCTAGAGATGCTTCCCGGGCTGGAGGGTGTGGAGCTGGGCCTGTATGGCAGGGTAAGAGCTTATCATCCTGTCTCTGAAGCTTTCAGTCAGTCAGAGAGCCGACCTGCTCAGGAATGACAGCTTTATGTATGTCTTTATTTGATGCACCCGGTAGGTTAAAGTGGCTGTCAGGATGTCTCAGGTTGATAGATAGCTTGTTCTCTGCTCTTGTTTGTTGTACAGACAGTGTCGTACGCTCAGTTCCTGTACCCAACTAATGCTCTGGATCGACACAAACCCTCGGTGGATCTGACTCTACCCCTGCCCTATTCCAGAAACAGCATCCCTCGCAGTTATCCGTCCTCTCGCCTCAACAGCACCGTCGGCCTGGACCTGGGTATGACACACTTATACAAACACACTCATTAAGGAGTTTTTCAGTAGACATAGTTTTTATGCAGTGTTTTATGCAGTGGATGCCCTTCCAGCTGCAACCCAGTACTGGGAAACACCCATCCACTCTCATTCTCTCACACACACACACACACACACACACACACACTCATACACTACGGCCAATTTAGTTTGTTCAAATCACCTATAGCGCATGTCTTTGGACTTGTAGGGAAACAGGAGCACCCGGAGGAAACCCACACTAACACGGGGAGAAAATGCAAACTCCACACAGAAATGCCAACTGACCCAGCCACGACCTTGCTGTGCTAACCCCTGAGCCACCATGCCACCACCTTTAGGTTAATGAAAATCTAATAATTAAATGCCCAAAATCAAATATGTATATTTTTTTAAATAAAAAACATTTAACCTCCCAACCTTCGAACATGATCAGTGAGGAGCGGGATTCTCTGTCTTTTCAAAAAGCAGACATACTATTTTTGTCTAAAAAAGAACTGCTGTGTGATTCAAAGATTGAATTACTTAAAACAGTTTGAACCTTAACCACCTTAAATCCTTAAATCTGTTATTAAAACTGTTTTCATTACTACACTACTTGACAAAAGTCTTGTCGTCGATCCCAGTTGTAAGAGCAACAAATAATAACATGACTTCTAGTTTCTATCATTTGGACAAGTGGCAGAAGGTTTTTTCCAATAAATCATATGTTGAACTGCATCCCAATCATCACAAATACTGCAGAAGACCTATTGGAACACACATGGATCCTAGATTCTCACAGAAATCAGTCAAGTTTGGTGAGGAAAAATCATGGTTTGGGGTTATATTCAGTATGGGGGGGGGGGGGTGCAAGAGATCTCCAGAGTGGATGGCAGCATTAACAGCCTGAGGTATAAAGACATTTGTGCTGCCCATTACATTTTAAACCACAGGAGAGGGCAAATTCTTCAGCAGGATAGCGCTCCTTCTCATACTGGCCAGCCCAGTCACCAGACATGAACATTATTGAGCATTTCTGGGGTAAAATGGAGGAGGTATTGAATATAAATGCAAAGAATCTTGATGAACTCTAGGAGTCCTGCAAGAACTCTTTCTTTGCCATTCCAGATGACTTTATTAATAAGTGATCTGAGTGATTGCATGGATGTATGGATGCAGTCCTCTAAGCTCATGGGAGTCAAACTCAATATTGATTCTTTTTCCATTGCACCATGACTTTATATTCTATACTGTACATTATTTCTGTTATGTGACAAGACTTTTATCTAAGCAAAGTCAGCCCTTACTGTCCTAATTTAATAATTAAAAATCAAGGCACAATCATATTTTATTTTGGTAAAATAAGCACAATCTAGAGGTCTTTGCCTTTCGTAAAAGCCATTTCTTATACCAAATTATCAACTAGAGGTCAAGTTATGATTTGTTGTTCCTAAAACTTGGATAGACGACAAGACTTTTGTCAGGTAGTGTAAATTGTTGATTACATTTGGTTCTTTTTTGTTTTTACTCAGCCGATGAACATGTAAAACCTGTCAACAACATAAAAGAAAACAATACCAAAGACGTTTCTATGCGATAAAGTCTCATTTATTATTTTTCTAATGTTTGTTCGTGCTTATTTTGTGCTATATCTATCACACCACATTCAAGAGCACCAAAACAACATTAAGTATTTAGTCCTCACACATGTAACAAAGCAGTCACACATACACATGAGTGCGCACTTACTCCATTCATTTCTGTTACCACTTAAATCTTAGGCCCTCTGGAATCCGAAAACTTTTTCTTGTGACCTTTTTTGACTTTGTCAGACTTTAGATGTGTATGTTGCAAAAGCATTTTGAAGCTATTTCTGGATCATGTGTGCGCATGCTAATACTCACATTCGTTTATGTGAAATGAAATCACAGAAGCACGCAAAAGTGCACCCACACAACAGACAAAGAAGTGTGTACTAGTCACCGATGGGAGCTTAATAAAGGTTTAATGCTATATTATTCACAGAGTGGGCAGAGACATTTCAATCAACTCGGTGGACACGCTTATTATCGCAGTATTCCAGGCACAGATGTGTGAAACTGTGTGTCATAATTACTAATGCAGCTATTCCTGGATTCTCTATGTGTGTGTGTGTGTGTGTGTGTGTGTGTGTGTGTGTGTGTGTGTGTGTGTGCGTGTGTGTGTGTGTGTGTGTGTGTGTGTGAGTCATCAAGCTCTTTCAGCTCTTCTTATTTAGCAAGTCTGCATTAGCTACACTTGTGTCAGCTCAGTGTGTGTCACTAATTGTGTTGAGTTTAAGTGTCATCTTAAAGGGACAGTTCAGCCAAAAATAAAGATTGTGTCATCATTCACTCTCCAGATGACAGTTATTTCGTTTTTAGCTGAACTTGTGCTTGCTGGGTCATTGCAGAAAGCTGTCACACTTATACGTGTCACATTGAGTTCTGTGGTCTGAGGTTTGACTGACAGCTTTTCTTGTTTGTGTGTGTGTGTGTGTTTTCAGGTCTTGAAGACTCTGATTATGATCCTAATATGCTCAGTGACCCCCAGTGGCCATGTGGAAAACATAAAAGAGTGCTCATCTTTGCCTCATACATGGTAAGGTGGAGGAATTAAATAAATAAATAAATAAATAAATAAAAATAAATAACAGCAATCTTTTATCTGTTTTTGTGATAGTAATATTAGTAATATAATTTGTTAAATATTTTACTTTATGGAATACTTTTATTATTTTGTTATTATTATTATTATTATTATTATTATTATTATTATTATATTATTATCTTTATTTTATTAAAGTAGTGTTTATGTTATATTACACATACACATTACATGCATGGGATTCATTTATTTTGTAAATTCAGATCTACTTGAAGGTTATATTTTAAATACCCTACACTGTTATTGGACATTATAATATGTTATATCAGTTTAGCTTATTATTAATTACATAAAAAAACAATCACTAAAATACAGCCTTTTATTTTTTATGGTTACATGATATTGGAAAAATATGACATTGTAATATTTATTTTTTTCTACCATATATATTCCAATATGAATATAATTTCACCAGAGAGCTTGAATAGCTCTATTTGAAAAGAATTCATTAATTTAGACTGGTTTGAGATTCTTCTGGGTGTAAATCATGCATAAAATATTTTTAAAAAATTAAAAGCATATATAAATACAATAAAGCCATAAAGAAAAAAAGAAATTTACAATGCTTTATAGTTTTCTGAGGAGCCAAACAGTATTCAGGTACAGAAATGTAATAATCATATGTAAAAACACTGCATAATCTTCATTGTAAATAGTAAATAAAATAAATGTTTATTAAACTTACAAAGGGTGGCTGAATGCAGTCACAGGTTTTAAAACAGATACAGATGATACATTTTTATTATGGTTAAATATCATGTTTCCGAAATTATGCTCTTGCTCAAATATAGTCCCAACATATAAAGTCAATATTGCATGTCCTGCGATGTGACTATTTCAGACATGCACATTGCGATATATATATAAATATATATATATATATATATACAGTTGAAGTCATAATTATTAGCCCCCCTGTTTATTTTTTTCCCCAATTTCTGTTTAACAGAGAGATTTTTTTTAATACATTTCCAAACATAACCGTTTTAATAACTCATTTCTAATAACTGATTTATTTTATCTTTGCTATGATGACAGTAAATAATATTTGACTAGATATTTTTCACGACACTTCTATACAGCTTAAAGTGACTTTTAAAGGCTTAACTAGGTTAACTAGGCAGGTTAGGGTAATCAGGCAAGTTATTGTATAACGATGGTTTGTTCTGTATACAATCGAAAAAAAATATAGCTTAAAGAGGCTAATAATATTAACCTTAAAATGGTTTTTAAAAAAATGTTAAACTGCTTTTATTATTATATATAAATGTAATATTTAATATTTGAGATGATATCAAGTTTTTGGGTATATTTAAACATTTATCGTCAATTTTTATTTTGACTTGTATGTAAATGTTTTCTACAAATCTTGCATTATAATCAGCAGCTCAGCCAATTAGCTTTTCACAGTGTGTGCGTGCATGCGTTTGTTTACAGTAGTTGTTTAATGCAGCCATTACGCTGAAAATGTATATGAATATGTACACTGAATATGTACACTGTAACTGTACATGAGTATGTATATGAGTCTGAAAGCAGCGTGTCTGACCAACAGACACAGATAAACACAGTTTACCCTACTGACTTCATCGCTGACCACTGGATAATACTGATGACACACATGTGCACTCTAATTCATTCAAATCTCTTTTTATTCCTGCATATCTGACTAATGTAAATTCTCAGTATTTACGGCCTCCCTCTCTCTCTCTCTCTCTCTCTCTCTCTCTCTCTCTCTCTCTCTCTCTCTCTCTCTCTCTCTCTCTCTATCTATCTCTCTCTTTCTTTCTCTGGCTGTGGTTTGCTCGCAGACGACAGTAATAGAGTATGTCAAACCATCCGATCTGAAGAAGGACATGAATGAGACTTTTAAGGAAAAATTCCCCCACATCAAACTCACGCTGAGCAAAATCAGAAGGTATACACACTGATTGCAATAACCAGATTAAGCTTTAAAGACATATTTAACCTTCATGAAAATTATTTACAATTAAGCATGTATTTTAAATGACTACTTAATATGGAAATAATGTACTTAAAAAGAATCAAACTCAAGGTGATATTTTTGGATACATATTCACTTGTTAATTGAAAATGCTTTTATTTAAATATATTTAATGTCATTTTTTGTCTTTAGAGTGATATTTTTATCCACTTTGGTTTGTTTTTGAGTACCTGCATAATTCGTAAGTGGATTGACTGTTGATCCAAAAACTTTTATGATGATAAAATAAATGTAGTACTCCAAAAGAATATCCAAACTGGAGGTTATATTTTTGCATATATATTAATTTGGTAATTGCAAATAATTGAAAATGTGTTTATTTAGATGTATATGTAATGTCATTTTTAATCTTTAGAGTGCTATTTTTATTCCTTTTGGTTTTTGAGAAATTTCGTAATTCGTTTATTTCAATTCTGTAATTGTAAGTATAATTGTCTGTTTATCCAAAACTATTTATGATGATAAAATATATTTGAATGCTGCTCTACTGCATTTGTATGTAATGTATTTAAGTGTATTTTTATTGATAAAGCTTCCTACTTCCTTTTAAACACAGTATATGAACTTTAGATGAAATACTGAATAACACCATAGTTAAAATTGTAATGCATGTCTCGCTTTACTATGATAGTCACTATGAGTGTCTCTTTAAAGCAGATGTGCCCAAACTTTTTCTTATAAAGGGTCAAAAACTAAAACTGATTGAGGGTGGTGAGC